>NC_081804.1:3080083-3117083 GCF_963082965.1 Carassius carassius | reverse complement strand
AACATCCTCCAGCCTGACCATGGTATGGGGTAGCATTTCTTTTGAGGGCCGCACAGCCCTCCATGTGCTCGCCAGAGGTAGCCTGACTGCCATTAGGTACCGAGATGAGATCCTCAGACCCATTGTGAGACCATATGCCGGTGCGGTTGGCCCTGGGTTCTTCCTAATGCAAGACAGTGCTAGACCCCATGTGGCTGGAGTGTGTCAGCAGTTCCTGCAAGACAAAGGTACTATGCATTGATACTATGGACTGGCCCATACTATGTAAACCCATAAGACCTCCGTTTATCTTTGGAACACAGTTTAAGATATTTTAGATGTAGTCCGAGAGCTCTCAGTCCCTCCATTGAAGCTGTGTACGGTATACTGTCCATGTCCAGAAAGGTAAGAAAAACATTGTTGGAGCCAGTGTCAATGTATATGTATTTCGGGCTGTCGCCAGGTGGGGGCAGTAGGTGCACAGAGTGTTTTTAAACCGGTGTTTTACACGTCGTAGAGGGAAGTGAGCTTGGTGGGGGAATACATACCGTTTTTACCTCATGCACAGGTTTGATGTTCACTGTCTCTCAAGTATGTTTAATGTCTGCATTTGGTAAATAAAGAAGCAGAAAAGTAGACATGGACTTCAAGACTGTTGATGTGCGTAAAAAGTGTGTTGTATAACCAAGCTGCCGGCAGCTATAGGAGCTTTAGAATTTTTTGAAGCATCGAAAATACATTTTGGTCCAAAAATAGCAAAAAACTATGACTTTATTAGGGCCCGAACACCGATGGTGTGAGGACCCTCTTGGAATTGCTCCGTTTATTATTATTATTATTATTATTATTATTATTAGGGCCCGAGCACCGATGGTGTGAGGACCCTCTTGGAATTGCTCCGTTTATTATTATTATTATTATTATTATTATTATTATTATTCTTCTCTAAGATGAATCGCATTTTTGAGAGCCTAAACATGCTCGAAAAGTCATGAAACTTTGCACACACCTCAGAACTGGCGAAAATTTACATCTGATATGGGTTTCAGAAGTGGGTGTGGCAAAATGGCTCGACAGCGCCACCTATACACGTTCAACGGTGTGCGCCTCGAGCTACGTTTCACGTACATGTATGAAAATTGGTATACACATGTATCTCTCCAATACCTACAAAAAAGTCTCTTGGAGCAAAATCCGAAATCCTACAGGAAGTCGGTTATTTTTAATTTTATGAGCAAATTTTGTGTCATTTTTGTCATTTCCATGCGTTGTATTTTAACGAACTCCTCCTAGAGATTAATTCAGATCAACACCAAAGTTGGGATGCCTAATCTAAAGGCCTTTGCGATGTTAAATTGCGAAGATTTTGAGTTTTCGTTAAAGGGCGTGTCCGTGGCGGCCTGGCGAATTTCGATGATTCGCCATGAAAAATGAAGTTGCTATAACTCAGACATACAATGTCCAATCTGCCCCAAACTTCACATGTTTGATGAGACTCCGAAACTGAACAGATTGACATGCCCATATTCAGTTATAGTCATAGCGCCACCTATTGGCAACAGGAAGTGACATATTTTACACTGCGACTAACTACTCCTAGAAATTTTATGACATCAATGTCTTTTTTGTGGTCAGTCTAATCTAAAGGCCTGTGCGATGTTAAGTTGAGAAGATCTTGAGTTTTCGTTAAGGGGCGTGTCCATGGCGCCGTGACAAAATTCAAAGTCTCGCCTAGGGAATAAAAGATGTTATAACTCAGGCATAAAATGTCCGATCTTCCCCAAACTTCACATGTTTGATAAAAGTCCTGGCCTGAACAGATCTGAAGGCCAATATTCCATCGGGTGTGGCAAAATGGCTCGATAGCGCCACCTATACACTTTCAACGGAGTGCGCCTCGAGCTATGTTTCACGTACATGTATAAAAATCAGTACACACATGTAACTCTCCAATACCTACAAAAAAGTCTCTTAGAGCAAAATTCTAAACCCAACAGGAAGTCGGTTATTTTTAATATTATGAGCAAATTTTGTGTCATTTTTGCCATTTCCATGCGTTGTATTTTAACGAACTCCTCCTAGAAACTTATTCAGATCAACACCAAATTTGGTATGCCTAATCTAAAGGCCTTTGCTATATTAAATTGCGAATATTTAGAGTTTTCGTTAAAGGGCGTGTCCGTGGCAGCCTGGTGAATTTCGATGATTCGCCATGAAAAATGAAGTTGGTATAACTCAGACATACAATGTCCAATGTGCCCAAAACTTCACATGTTTAATAAGACTCCTGACCTGAACATATTTACATGCCCATATTCAGTTATAGTCATAGCGCCACCTATAGGCAACAGGAAGTGACATATTTACACGTCGACAGACTACTCCTAGAAATTTTTTGACATCAATGTCTTTTTTATGGTTAGTCTAATCTAAAGGCCTGTGCAATGTTAAATTGTGAAGATCTTGAGTTTTCGTTAAGGGGCGTGTCCATGGCGCCGTGACAAAATTCAAAGTCTCGCCATGGGAATAAAAGATGTTATAACTCAGGCATAAAATGTCCGATCTTCCCCAAACTTCACATGTGTGATAAAAGTCCTGGCCTGAACAGATCTGAAGGCCAATATTCCATCGGGTGTGGCAAAATGGCTCGATAGCGCCACCTATACACTTTCAACGGAGTGCACCTCGAGCTATGTTTCACGTACATGTACAAAAATTGGTACACACATGTAACACACCAATACTTACAAAAAAGTCTCTTGGTACGAAATCCTAATCCCAACAGGAAGTCGGTTATTTTGAATTTTCCCTGCAAAATTTGTGTTGTTTTTGCCATTTTCAGGGGTTGTACTTTAACGAACTCCTCCTAGAGATTTATTCAGATGAACACCAAACTTGGTCAGTGTAATCTAAAGCCATTTGCGATGTTAAATTGCGAAGGACTTGAGGTTTCGTTAAAGGGCGTGTCCATGGTGGCCTGACAAATTTCGATGTTTCGCCATGAAAAAGGAAGTTGCTGTAACTCAGACATACAATGTCCAATCTGCCCCAAACTTCACATGTTGGATAAGACTCTTGACCTGAACAGATCTACATGCCAATATTCAGTTATAGTCATAGCGCCACCTATTGGCAACAGGAAGTGAAATATTTTACACTGCAACAAACTACTCCTAGAAATTTTATGACATCAATGTTATTTTTGGTGTCAGTCTAATCTAAAGACCTGTGTGATGTTTAGTTGTGAAGATCTTGAGTTTTCGTTAAAAGGCGTGTCCATGGCGCCGTGACGAAGTTTGATGTGTCGCCATGGGATTAAAAGATGTTATAACTCAGGCATAAAATGTCCGATCTTGCCCAAACTTCACATGTGTGATAAGGGTCCTGGCCTGAACAGATCTGAAGGCCAATATTCCATTGGGTGTGGCAAAATGGCTCGATAGCGCCACCTATACACTTTAAACTGAGTGCATACACTTTCAATGGAGTGCGCCTCAAGCTATGTTTCACGTACATGTACAAAAATTGGTACACACATGTAACACACCAATATCTACGAAAAAGTCTCTTGGTACGAAATCCGAATCCAAACAGGAAGTCAGTTATTTAGAATGTCCTTGCAAAATTGGTGTTGTTTTTGGCATTTTCAGGGGTTGTACTTTAACGAACTCCTCCTAGAGATTTATTCAGATCAGCATCAAACTTGGTCAGTTAAATCTAAAGGTCTTTGCGATGTTAATTTGGGAAGATCTTGAGATTTCGTTAAAGGGAGTGTCCATGGCACCATGACAAAATTTGATGTCTCGCCACAGGAAGAGAAGTTGTTGTAACTCAGGCATAAAATGTCCAATCTTCCCAAACTTCACATTTGTGATAAGAGTCCTGGCCTGAACACATCTGAAGGCCAATATTCCGTTATAATGATAGTGCCACCTGCTGACAACAGGAAGACTGGCACATATAAATGATTTTTACATATTCCACTTATATTTACGACTTTAAATACATATATTTCGCTGTTCGCCAATTTACTAAAGCCTCTCGCTGGCGGTGAGCCCGGGTGCGAGGGCCCGTTCATCGCTGCTTGCAGCTTTAATTATTATTATTAGGGCCCGAGCACCGATGGTGTGAGGACCCTCTTGGAATTGCTCCGTTTATTATTATTATTAGGGCCCGAGCACCGATGGTGTGAGGACCCTCTTGGAATTGCTCCGTTTTTTATTATTATTATTATTATTATTATTATTATTCTTCTTCTTCTTCTCTAAGATGAATCGCATTTTTGAGAGCCTAAACATGCTCGAAAAGTCATGAAACTTTGCACACACCTCAGAGCTGGCGAAAATTTACGTCTGATATGGGTTTCAGAAGTGGGTGTGGCAAAATGGCTCGACAGCGCCACCTATACACGTTCAACGGTGTGCGCCTCGAGCTACGTTTCACGTACATGTATGAAAATTGGTATACACATGTATCTCTCCAATACCTACAAAAAAGTCTCTTGGAGCAAAATCGGAAACCCAACAGGAAGTCGGTTATTTTTAATTTTATGAGCAAATTTTGTGTCATTTTTGTCATTTCCATGCGTAGTATTTTAACGAACTCCTCCTAGAGATGAATTCAGATCAACACCAAAATTGGTATGCCTAATCTAAAGGCCTTTGCGATGTTAAATTGCGAAGATTTTGAGTTTTCGTTAAAGGGTGTGTCCGTGGCGGCCTGGCGAATTTCGATGATTCGCCATGAAAAATGAAGTTGCTATAACTCAGACATACAATGTCCAATGTGTCCAAAACTTCACATGTTTAATAAGACTCCTGACCTGAACAGATTGCCATGCCCATATTCAGTTATAGTCATAGCGCCACCTATAGGCAACAGGAAGTGACATATTTTACACTGCGACTAACTACTCCTAGAAATTTTATGACATCAATGTCTTTTTTGTGGTCAGTCTTAACTAAAGGCCTGTGCGATGTTAAATTGTGAAGATCTTGAGTTTTCGTTAAAAGGCGTGTCCATGGCGCCATGACGAAGTTCGATGTCTCGCCAAGGGAATAAAATATGTTATAACTCAGGCATAAAATGTCCGATCTTCCCCAAACTTCACATGTGTGATAAGAGTCCTGGCCTGAACACATCTGTAGGCCAATATTCCATCAGGTGTGGCAAAATGGCTCCATAGCGCCACCTATACACATTCAACATAGCGCGCCTCGAGCTCCGTTTCAAGTACATGTACAAAAATCGGTACACACATGTAACACACCAGTACCTACAAAAAAGTCTCTTGGTACGAAATCCTAATCCCAACAGGAAGTCGGTTATTTTGAAATTTCCCTGCAAAATTGGCGTTGTTTTTGGCATTTTCAGGGGTTGTACTTTAACGAACTCCTCCTAGAGATTTATTCGGATGAACACCAAACTTGGTCAGTGTAATCTAAAGCCATTTGCGATGTTAAATTGCGAAGGACTTGAGGTTTCGTTAAAGGGCGTGTCCATGGCGGCCTGACAAATTTCGATGTTTCGCCATGAAAAAGGAAGTTGCTATAACTCAGACATACAATGTCCAATCTGCCCCAAACTTCACATGTTGGATAAGACTCTTGACCTGAACAGATCTACATGCCAATATTCAGTTATAGTCATAGCGCCACCTATTGGCAACAGGAAGTGAAATATTTTACACTGCGACAAACTACTCCTAGAAATTTTATGACATCAATGTTATTTTTGTGGTCAGTCTAATCTAAAGACCGGTGTGATGTTTAGTTGTGAAGATCTTGAGTTTTCGTTAAAAGGCGTGTCCATGGCGCCGTGACGAAGTTTGATGTGTCGCCATGGGAATAAAAGATGTTATAACTCAGACATAAAATGTCCGATCTTGCCCAAACTTCACATGTGTAATAAGGGTCCTGGCCTGAACAGATCTGAAGGCCAATATTCCATCGGGTGTGGCAAAATGGCTCGATAGCGCCACCTATACATTTTCAACAGAGTGCATATACCCTTTTAACGGAGTGCGCCTCAAGCTATGTTTCACGTACATGTACAAAAATCGGTACACACATGTAACACACCAATATCTACGAAAAAGTCTCTTGGTACAAAATCCGAATCCAAACAGGAAGTCAGTTATTTAGAATGTTCTCTGCAAAATTGGTGTTGGTTTTGGCATTTTCAGGGGTTGTACTTTAACGAACTCCTCCTAGAGATTTATTCAGATCAACATCAAATTTGGTCAGTTAAATCTAAAGGCCTTTGCGAAGTTAAATTGGGAAGATCTTGAGGTTTCGTTAAAGGGAGTGTCCATGGCGGCCTGACAAATTTCGATGTTTCGCCATGAAAAAGGAAGTTGCTGTAACTCAGACATACAATGTCCAATCTGCCCCAAACTTTGAATGTTAGATAAGACTTCTGCCCTTAACAGATTGACATGCACATATTCAATTATAGTCATAGCGCCACCTGCTGGCAACAGGAAGTGACATTTTACACTGAGACAAACTACTCCTAGAGATTTTTTGACATTAATGTATTTTTGTGGTCAGTCTAATCTAAAGGCCTGTGTACTGTTAAATTGTGGCAATCTTGAGTTTTTGTTAAAGAGCGTGTCCATGGCAAAAATGACAAAATTTGATGTCTCGCCACAGCAAGAGAAGTTGTTGTAACTCAGGCATAAAATGTTTGATCTTCCCCAAACTTCACAAGTTCGATAAGAGTGCAGCCCTGAACACATCTGAAGGCCAATATTCCATTATAGTGATAGCGCCACCTGCTGGCAAGAGGAAGATTTGCACATATATGGAATAAACATTGATATATTCTACTTATATTTATGAGTTTAAACGCATATTTCTCACCGTTCACCTATTTACTAGAGCCACTCGCTGCCGGTGAGCCCGGGTGCGAGGGCCCGTTCATCGCTGCTTGCAGCTTTAATTATTATTATTATTAGGGCCCGAGCACCGATGGTGTGAGGACCCTCTTGGAATTGCTCCGTTTATTATTATTATTATTATTATTATTATTATTATTATTATTATTATTATTATTATTCTCTAAGATGAATCGCATTTTTGAGAGCCTAAACATGCTCGAAAAGTCATGAAACTTTGCACACACCTCAGAACTGGCGAAAATTTATGTCTGATATGGGTTTCAGAAGTGGGTGTGGCAAAATGGCTCGACAGCGCCACCTATACATGTTCAACGGTGTGCGCCTCGAGCTATGTTTCACGTACATGTATGAAAATTGGTATACACATGTATCTCTCCAATACCTACAAAAAAGTCTCTTGGAGCAAAATCCAAAACCCAACAGGAAGTCAGTTATTTTTAATTTTATGAGAAAATTTTGTGTCATTTTTGTCATTTCCATGCGTTGTATTTTAACGAACTCCTCCTAGAGATTAATTCAGATCAACACCAAAGTTGGTATGCCTAATGTAAAGGCCTTTGCGATGTTAAATTGCGAAGATTTTGAGTTTTCGTTAAAAGGCGTGTCCGTGGCGGCCTGGCGAATTTCGATGATTCGCCATGAAAAATGAATTTGCTATAACTCAGACATACAATGTCCAATCTGCCCCAAACTTCATATGTTTGATGAGACTCCGAACCTGAACATATTTACATGCCCATATTCAGTTATAGTCATAGAGCCACCTATAGGCAACAGGAAGTGACATATTTTACACTTCGACACACTACTCCTAGAAATTTTTTGACATCAATGTCTTCTTTGTGGTCAGTCTAATCTAAAGGCCTGTGCGATGTTAAGTTGTGAAGATCTTGAGTTTTCGTTAAGGGGCGTGTCCATGGCGCCGTGACAAAATTCAAAGTCTCGCCATGGGAATAAAAGATGTTATAACTCAGGCATAAAATGTCCGATCTTCCCCAAACTTCACATGTGTGATAAAAGTCCTGGCCTGAACAGATCTGAAGGCCAATATTCCATCGGGTGTGGCAAAATGGCTCGATAGCGCCACCTATACACTTTCAACGGAGTGCGCCTCGATCTATGTTTCACGTACATGTACAAAAATCGGTACACACATGTAACACATCAATACCTACAAAAAAGTCTCTTGGTACGAAATCCTAATCCCAACAGGAAGTCGATTATTTTGAATTTTCCCTGCAAAATTGGTGTTGTTTTTGCCATTTTCAGGGGTTGTACTTTAACGAACTCCTCCTAGAGATTTATTCAGATGAACACCAAACTTGGTCAGTGTAATCTAAAGCCCTTTGCGATGTTAAATTGCGAAGGACTTGAGGTTTCGTTAAAGGGCGTGTCCATGGCGGCCTGACAAATTTCGATGTTTCGCCATGAAAAAGGAAGTTGCTGTAACTCAGACATACAATGTCCAATCTGCCCCAAACTTCACATGTTGGATAAGACTCTTGACCTGAACAGATCTACATGCCAATATTCAGTTATAGTCATAGCGCCACCTATTGGCAACAGGAAGTGAAATATTTTACACTGCGACAAACTACTCCTAGAAATTTTATGACATCAATGTTATTTTTGTGGTCAGTCTAATCTAAAGACCTGTGTGATGTTAAGTTGTGAAGATCTTGAGTTCTCGTTAAAAGGCGTGTCCATGGCGCCGTGACGAAGTTCGATGTGTCGCCATGGGAATAAAAGACGTTATAACTCAGGCATAAAATGTCCGATCTTGCCCAAACTTCACATGTGTGATAAGAGTCCTGGCCTGAACAGATCTGAAGGCCAAAATTCCATTGGGTGTGGCAAAATGGCTCGATAGCGCCACCTATACACTTTCAACTGAGTGCATATACACTTTCAACGGAGTGCGCCTCAAGCTATGTTTCACGTACATGTACAAAAATCGGTACACACATGTAACACACCAATATCTACGAAAAAGTCTCTTGGTACGAAATCCGAATCCAAACAGGAAGTCAGTTATTTAGAATGTTCTCTGCAAAATTGGTGTTGTTTTTGGCATTTTCATGGGTTGTACTTTAACGAACTCATCCTAGAGATTTATTCAGATCACCATCAAACTTGGTCAGTTAAATCTAAAGGCCTTTGCGAAGTTAAATTGGGAAGATCTTGAGATTTCGTTAAAGGGAGTGTCCATGGCGGCCTGACAAATTTTGATGTTTCGCCATGAAAAAGGAAGTTGCTGTAACTCAGACATACAATGTCCAATCTGCCCCAAACTTCGCATGTTAGATAAGACTTCTGCCTTTAACAGATCTACATGCCCATATTCAATTATAGTCATAGCGCCACCTGCTGGCAACAGGAAGTGACATATTTTACGCTGAGACAAACTACTCGTAGAGATATTTTGACATTAATGTATTTTTTTGGTCAGTCTAATCTAAAGGCCTGTGTAATGTTAAATTGTGGCAATCTTGAGTTTTTGTTAAAGAGCGTGTCCATGGCAAAAATGACAAAATTTGATGTCTCGCCACAGCAAGAGAAGTTGTTGTAACTCAGGCATAAAATGTTTGATCTTCCCCAAACTTCACATGTTCGATACGAGTGCAGCCCTGAACACATCTGAAGGCCAATATTCCATTATAATGATAGCGCCACCTGCTGGCAACAGAAAGATTGGCACATATATGGAATAAACTAGTGATGGGATTTATGGCTCTTTGAGGGGATCCGGATCTTCGCGATCCGTTCCTTTCAAAGAGCCGTTCAAAAGAACGGCTCTTTTGGCTCTTTTTAAATATTTAGTCAGTTTTAAGAAGCCAGCATGGGGGCATCTCAGTTTATCCTGGAAATAATCACTGGGAGGAATGATGAGGTGAGATTTGTAGTCAAATAATTAAAACTCAGATATCACACACCAATATCTGAGTTTGAATTATTCTGAAATATTGATTATTACCTCATTTGTCATGTGTGGACTATATTCCATAGGGTTGCACAAATCCCTCTGCTTAGACAGTGACATCACTATTTTGGATTTACCTTTAGTACAAAGTGTGTGTGTGTGTGTAAAGCTACGTTGACTTATGTTATTCATACAATACCTACTCACAAATAAACATCAAAAACAAAGCCAGCTGCAATGAATTTCTGTGCAAAACAGCTTTTACTACAAACACTTCCACACAAGAACATTGTTATCACACAAGAACATTTTGATAGAAAACTAAAAATATTTAAAGTAGATAAAATTCTAATAAATAAAATGGAAATGTCTACATACTACTGTAAACTTTGCAAATAGGACATCAGCCCCTTCAAGTCAATGAACAATAACAAAGTGGGCTGCAATGAATGTCTGTGACAGCTGACAATGACAGAGGCACGCAGGGTTTTTTTTCCACTGGAGTCCTACTCACGTGAAGGATGCGTGCACAACTAGTAACTAATATCATCACGCTATAAAGGGTTGGCCTGCGCTGGGTGCGCCCCTCCCCCTTTAACTGTTCTGTCTCGCGGAGGAGCTCATTTGTGTGCATCTTTGTGAAACACGCATAGGAAAAAAGAACGACAGAAAGAACGGCTCCCCTCCAGCCGCGACTCGGCTCCCATCGTTCATGTTTATGAGCCGTTCAAAAGAATCGGTTCGTTCGCGAACGTCACAACTCTAGAATAAACTTTGATATATTCCACTTATATTTATGAGTTTAAATGCATATTTCTCACCGTACACCTATTTACTAAAGCCACTCGCTGCCGGTGAGCCCGGGTGCGAGGGCCCGTTCATCGCTGCTTGCAGCTTTAATTATTATTATTATTATTCTTCTCCAGGATGAATCGCATTTTTGAGGGCATAAACATACTCAAAAAGTCATGAAACTTTGCACACACCTCAGAACCGGCGAAAATGTACATCTGATATGGGTTTCAGAAGTGGGTGTGGCAAAATGGCTCGACAGCGCCACCTATACATGTTCAATGGTGTGCGCCTCGAGCTATGTTTCACGTACATGTATGAAAATCGGTACACACATGTATCTCTCCAATACCTACAAAAAAGTCTCTTAGAGCAAAATTCTAAACCCAACAGGAAGTTGGTTATTTTTAATATTATGAGCAAATTTTGTGTCATTTTTGCCATTTCCATGAGTTGTATTTTAACGAACTCCTCCTAGAAACTTATTCAGATCAACACCACAATTTGGTATTCCTAATCTAAAGGCCTTTGCGATGTTAAATTGCGAAGATTTTGAGTTTTCGTTAAAGGGCGTGTCCGTGGCGGCCTGGCGAATTTCGATGATTCGCCATGAAAAATGAAGTTGCTATAACTCAGACATACAATGTCCAATGTGCCCAAAACATCACATGTTTAATAAGACTCCTGACCTGAACATATTTACATAACCATATTCAGTTATAGTCATAGCGCCACCTATAGGCAACAGGAAGTGACATATTTTACACTTCGACAGACTACTCCTAGAAATTTTTTGACATCAATGTCTTTTTTATGGTCAGTATAATCTAAAGGCCTGTGCAATGTTAAATTGTGAAGATCTTGAGTTTTCGTTAAGGGGCGTGTCCATGGCGCCGTGACAAACATCAAAGTCTCGCCATGGGAATAAAAGATGTTATAACTCAGGCATAAAATGTCCGATCTTCCCCAAACTTCACATGTGTGATAAAAGTCCTGGCCTGAACAGATCTGAAGGCCAATATTCCATCGGGTGTGACAAAATGGCTCGATAGCGCCACCTATACACTTTCAACGGAGTGCACCTCGAGCTATGTTTCACGTACATGTAAAATTGGTACACACATGTAACACACCAATACCTACAAAAAAGTCTCTTGGTATGAAATCCTAATCCCAACAGGAAGTCGGTTATTTTGAATTTTCCCTGCAAAATTGGTGTTGTTTTTGCCATTTTCAGGGGTTGTACTTTAAAGAACTCCTCCTAGAGATTTATTCAGATCAACACCAAACTTGGTCAGTGTAATCTAAAGCCATTTGTGATGTTAAATTGCGAAGGACTTTAGGTTTCGTTAAAGGGCATGTCCTGGTGGCCTGACAAATTTCGATGTTTCGCCATGAAAAAGGAAGTTGCTGTAACTCAGACATACAATGTCCGATCTGTCCCAAACTTCACATGTTGGATAAGACTCTTGACCTGAACAGATCTACATGCCAATATTCAGTTATAGTCATAGCGCCACCTATTGGCAACAGGAAGTGAAATATTTTACACTGCGACAAACTACTCCTAGAAATTTTATGACATCAATGTTATTTTTGTGGTCAGTCTAATCTAAAGACCTGTGTGATGTTTAGTTGTGAAGATCTTGAGTTTTCGTTAAAAGGCGTGTCCATGGCGCCGTGACGAAGTTTGATGTGTTGCCAAGGGATTAAAAGATGTTATAACTCAGGCATAAAATGTCCGATCTTGCCCAAACTTCACATGTGTGATAAGGGTCCTGGCCTGAACAGATTTGAAGGCCAATATTCCATTGGGTGTGGCAAAATGGCTCGATAGCGCCACCTATACACTTTCAACTGAGTGCATATACACTTTCAATGGAGTGCGCCTCAAGCTATGTTTCACGTACATGTACAAAAATCGGTACACACATGTAACACACCAATATCTACGAAAAAGTCTCTTGGTACGAAATCCGAATCCAAACAGGAAGTCAGTTATTTAGAATTTTCTCTGCAAAATTGGTGTTGTTTTTGGCATTTTCAGAGTTTGTACTTTAACGAACTCCTCCTAGAGATTTATTCAGATCAGCATCAAACTTGGTCAGTTAAATCTAAAGGCCTTTGCGATGTTAAATTGGGAAGATCTTGAGATTTCGTTAAAGGGAGTGTCCATGGCAGCCTGACAAATTTCGATGTTTCGCCATGAAAAAGGAAGTTGCTGTAACTCAGACATACAATGTCCAATCTGCCCCAAACTTTGCATGTTAGATAAGACTTCTGCCCTTAACAGATCTACATGCCCATATTCAATTATAGTCATAGCGCCACCTGCTGGCAACAGGAAGTGACATATTTTACGCTGAGACAAACTACTCCTAGAGATTTTTTGACATTAATGTATTTTTGTGGTCAGTCTAATCTAAAGGCCTGTGTAATGTTAAATTGTGGCAATCTTGAGTTTTTGTTAAAGAGCGTGTCCATGGCAAAAATGACAAAATTTGATGTCTCGCCACAGCAAGAGAAGTTGTTGTAACTCAGGCATAAAATGTTTGATCTTCCCCAAACTTCACATGTTCGATAAGAGTGCAGCCCTGAACACATCTGAAGGCCAATATTCCATTATAATGATAGCGCCACCTGCTGGCAACAGGAAGATTGGAACATATATGGAATAAACATTGATATATTCTACTTATATTTATGAGTTTAAATGCATATTTCTCACCGTTCACCTATTTACTAAAGCCACTCGCTGCCGGTGAGCCCGGGTGCGAGGGCCCGTTCATCGCTGCTTGCAGCTTTAATTATTATTATTAGGGCCCGAGCACCGATGGTGTGAGGACCCTCTTGGAATTGCTTCGTTTATTATTATTATTATTATTATTATTATTATTATTATTATTATTATTATTATTATTCTCTAAGATGAATCGCATTTTTGAGAGCCTAAACATGCTCGAAAAGTCATGAAACTTTGCACACACCTCAGAACTGGCGAAAATTTACGTCTGATATGGGTTTCAGAAGTGGGTGTGGCAAAATGGCTCGACAGCGCCACCTATACACGTTCAACGGTGTGCGCCTCGAGCTACGTTTCACGTACATGTATGAAAATCGGTATACACATGTATCTCTCCAATACCTACAAAAAAGTCTCTTGGAGCAAAATCCGAAACCCAACAGGAAGTCGGTTATTTTTAATTTTATGAGCAGATTTTGTGTCATTTTTGTCATTTCCATGCGTTGTATTTTAACGAACTCCTCCTAGAGATTCATTCAGATCAACACCAAAGTTGGTATGCCTAATCTAAAGGCCTTTGCGATGTTAAATTGCGAAGATTTTGAGTTTTCGTTAAAGGGCGTGTCCATGGCGGCCTGGCGAATTTCGATGATTCGCCATGAAAAATGAAGTTGCTATAACTCAGACATACAATGTCCAATGTGCCCAAAACATCACATGTTTAATAAGACTCCTGACCTGAACATATTTACATGCCCATATTCAGTTATAGTCATAGCGCCACCTATAGGCAACAGGAAGTGACATATTTTACACTTCGACAGACTACTCCTAGAAATTTTTTGACATCAATGTCTTTTTGATGGTCAGTCTAATCTAAAGGCCTGTGCAATGTTAAATTGTGAAGATCTTGAGTTTTCGTTAAGGGGCGTGTCCATGGCGCCGTGACAAAATTCAAAGTCTCGCCATGGGAATAAAAGATGTTATAACTCAGGCATAAAATGTCCGATCTTCCCCAAACTTCACATGTGTGCTAAAAGTCCTGGCCTGAACAGATCTGAAGGCCAATATTCCATCGGGTGTGGCAAAATGGCTCGATAGCGCCACCTATACACTTTTAACGGAGTGCGCCTCGAGCTATGTTTCACGTACATGTACAAAAATTGGTACACACATGTAACACACCAATACCTACAAAAAAGTCTCTAGGTACAAAATCCTAATCCCAACAGGAAGTCGGTTATTTTGAATTTTCCCTGCAAAATTTGTGTTGTTTTTGCCATTTTCAGGGGTTGTACTTTAACGAACTCCTCCTAGAGATTTTTTCAGATGAACACCAAACTTGGTCAGTGTAATCTAAAGCCATTTGCGATGTTAAATTGCGAAGGACTTGAGGTTTAGTTAAAGGGCGTGTCCGTGGCGGCCTGACAAATTTCGATGTTTCGCCATGAAAAAGGAAGTTGCTGTAACTCAGACATACAATGTCCAATCTGCCCCAAACTTCACATGTTGGATAAGACTCTTGACCTGAACAGATCTACATGCCAATATTCAATTATAGTCATAGCGCCACCTATTGGCAACAGGAAGTGACATATTTTACACTGCGACAAACTACTCCTAGAAATTTTATGACATCAATGTTATTTTTGTGGTCAGTCTAATCTAAAAACCTGTGTGATGTTTAGTTGTGAAGATCTTGAGTTTTCGTTAAAAGGCGTGTCCATGGCGCCGTGACGAAGTTTGATGTGTCGCCATGGGAATAAAAGATGTTATAACTCAGGCATAAAATGTCCGATCTTGCCCAAACTTCACATGTGTGATAAGGGTCCTGGCCTGAACAGATCTAAAGGCAGAAATTCCATTGGGTGTGGCAAAATGGCTCTATAGCGCCACCTATACACTTTCAACTGATGGTATATACACTTTCAATGGAGTGCGCCTCAAGCTATGTTTCACGTACATGTACAAAAATCGGTACACACATGTAACATACCAATATCTACGAAAAAGTCTCTTGGTACGAAATCCGAATCCAAACAGGAAGTCAGTTATTTAGAATGTTCTCTGCAAAATTGGTGTTGTTTTTGGCATTTTCAGGGGTTGTACTTTAACGAACTCCTCCTAGAGATTTATTCAGATCAGCATCAAACTTGGTCAGTTAAATCTAAAGGCCTTTGCGATGTTAAATTGGGAAGATCTTGAGATTTCGTTAAAGGGAGTGTCCATGGCGGCCTGACAAATTTCGATGTTTCGCCATGAAAAAGGAAGTTGCTGTTACTCAGACATACAATGTCCAATCTGCCCCAAACTTTGCATGTTAGATAAGACTCCTGCCCTTAACAGATCCACATGCCCATATTCACTTATAGTTATAGCGCCACCTGCTGGCAACAGGACGAGACATATTTTACGCTGAGATAAACTACTCCTAGAGATTTTTTGACATTAATGTATTTTTTGTGGTCAGTCTAATCTTAAGGCCTGTGCAATGTTAAATTATGGAGATCTTGAGTTTTTGTTAAAGGGTGTGTCCATGGCACCATGACAAAATTTGATGTCTCGCCACAGGAAAAGAAGTTGTTGCAACTCAGGCATAAAATGTCCGATCTTCCCCAAACTTCACATTTGTGATAAGAGTCCTGGCCTGAACACATCTGAAGGCCAATATTCCATTATAATGATAGCGCCACCTGCTGGCAACAGGAAGACTGGCACATATAAATGATTTTGACATATTCCACTTATATTTACGACTTTAAATGCATATATCTCGCCGTTCGCCAATTTACTAAAGCCTCTCGGTGGCGGTGAGCCTGGGTGCGAGGGCCCGTTCATCGCTGCTTGCAGCTTTAATTAGGGCCCGAGCACCGATGGTGTGAGGACCCTCTTGGAATTGCTCCGTTTATTATTATTATTATTATTATTAGGGCCCGAGCACCGATGGTGTGAGGACCCTCTTGGAATTGCTCCGTTTATTATTATTATTATTATTATTATTATTATTATTATTATTATTATTCTTCTCTAAGATTAATCGCATTTTTGAGAGCCTAAACATGCTCGAAAAGTCATGAAACTTTGCACACACCTCAGAACTGGCGAAAATTTACGTCTGATATGGGTTTCAGAAGTGGGTGTGGCAAAATGGCTCGACAGCGCCACCTATACACGTTCAACGGTGTGCGCCTCGAGCTACGTTTCACGTACATGTATGAAAATTGGTATACACATGTATCTCTCCAATACCTACAAAAAAGTCTCTTGGAGCAAAATCCGAAACCCAACAGGAAGTCGGTTATTTTTAATTTTATGAGCAAATTTTGTGTCATTTTTGTCATTTCCATGCGTTGTATTTTAACGAACTCCTCCTAGAGATGAATTCAGATCAACACCAAAGTTGGTATGCCTAATCTAAAGGCCTTTGCGATGTTAAATTGCGAAGATTTTGAGTTTTCGTTAAAGGGTGTGTCCGTGGCGGCCTGGCGAATTTCGATGATTCGCCATGAAAAATGAAGTTGCTATAACTCAGACATACAATGTCCAATGTGTCCAAAACTTCACATGTTTAATAAGACTCCTGACCTGAACAGATTGACATGCCCATATTCAGTTATAGTCATAGCGCCACCTATAGGCAACAGGAAGTGACATATTTTACACTGCGACTAACTACTCCTAGAAATTTTATGACATCAATGTCTTTTTTGTGGTCAGTCTAATCTAAAGGCCTGTGCGATGTTAAATTGTGAAGATCTTGAGTTTTCGTTAAAAGGCGTGTCCATGGCGCCATGACGAAGTTCGATGTCTCGCCAAGGGAATAAAATATGTTATAACTCAGGCATAAAATGTCCGATCTTCCCCAAACTTCACATGTGTGATAAGAGTCCTGGCCTGAACACATCTGTAGGCCAATATTCCATCGGGTGTGGCAAAATGGCTCTATAGCGCCACCTATACACTTTCAACATAGCGCGCCTCGAGCTCCGTTTCAAGTACATGTACAAAAATCGGTACACACATGTAACACACCAGTGCCTACAAAAAAGTCTCTTGGTACGAAATCCTAATCCCAACAGGAAGTCGGTTATTTTGAAATTTCCCTGCAAAATTGGCGTTGTTTTTGCCATTTTCAGGGGTTGTACTTTAACGAAGTCCTCCTAGAGATTTATTCGGATGAACACCAAACTTGGTCAGTGTAATTTAAAGCCATTTGCGATGTTAAATTGCGAAGGACTTGAGGTTTCGTTAAAGGGCGTGTCCATGGCGGCCTGACAAATTTCGATGTTTCGCCATGAAAAAGGAAGTTGCTGTAACTCAGACATACAATGTCCAATCTGCCCCAAACTTCACATGTTGGATAAGACTCTTGACCTGAACAGATTTACATGCCAATATTCAGTTATAGTCATAGCGCCACCTATTGGCAACAGGAAGTGAAATATTTTACACGGCGACAAACTACTCCTAGAAATTTTATGACATCAATGTTATTTTTGTGGTCAGTCTAATCTAAAAACCTGTGTGATGTTTAGTTGTGAAGATCTTGAGTTTTCGTTAAAAGGCGTGTCCATGGCGCCGTGACGAAGTTTGATGTGTCGCCATGGGAATAAAAGATGTTATAACTCAGGCATAAAATGTCCGATCTTGCCCAAACTTCACATGTGTGATAAGGGTCCTGGCCTGAACAGATCTGAAGGCCAATATTCCATTGGGTGTGGCAAAATGGCTCGATAGCGCCACCTATACATTTTCAACAGAGTGCATATACACTTTTAACGGAGTGCGCCTCAAGCTATGTTTCACGTACATGTACAAAAATTGGTACACACATGTAACACACCAATATCTACGAAAAAGTCCCTTGGTACAAAATCCGAATCCAAACAGGAAGTCAGTTATTTAGAATTTTCTCTACAAAATTGGTGTTGTTTTTGGCATTTTCAGGGGTTGTATTTTAACGAACTCCTCCTAGAGATTTGTTCAGATCAACATCAAACTTGGTCAGTTAAATCTAAAGGCCTTTGCGAAGTTAAATTGGGAAGATCTTGAGGTTTCGTTAAAGGGAGTGTCCATGGCGGCCTGACAAATTTCGATGTTTCGCCATGAAAAAGGAAGTTGCTGTAACTCAGACATAGAATGTCCAATCTGCCCCAAACTTTGAATGTTAGATAAGACTTCTGCCCTTAACAGATCTACATGCCCATATTCAATTATAGTCATAGCGACACCTGCTGGCAACAGGAAGTGACATATTTTACGCTGAGACAAACTACTCCTAGAGATTTTTTGACATTAATGTGTTTTTGTGGTCAGTCTAATCTAAAGGCCTGTGTACTGTTAAATTGTGGCAATCTTGAGTTTTTTTAAAGAGCGTGTCCATGGCAAAAATGACAAAATTTGATGTCTCGCCACAGCAAGAGAAGTTGTTGTAACTCGGGCATAAAATGTTTGATCTTCCCCAAACTTCACATGTTCGATAAGAGTGCTGCCCTGAACACATCTGAAGGCCAATATTCCATTATAGTGATAGCGCCACCTGCTGGCAACAGGAAGATTTGCACATATATGGAATAAACATTGATATATTCTACTTATATTTATGAGTTTAAACGCATATTTCTCACCGTTCACCTATTTACTAGAGCCACTCGCTGCCGGTGAGCCCGGGTGCGAGGGCCCGTTCATCGCTGCTTGCAGCTTTAATTATTATTATTTTTATTCTTCTCTAAGATGAATCGCATTTTTGAGAGCCTAAACATGCTCGAAAAGTCATGAAACTTTGCACACACCTCAGAACTGGCGAAAATTTACGTCTGATATGGGTTTCAGAAGTGGGTGTGGCAAAATGGCTCGACAGCGCCACCTATACACTTTCAACGGAGTGCACCTCGAGCTATGTTTCATGTACATGTACAAAAATTGGTACACACATGTAACACACCAATACCTACAAAAAAGTCTCTTGGTACGAAATCCTAATCCCAACAGGAAGTCGGTTATTTTGAATTTTCCCTGCAAAATTGGTGTCGTTTTTGCCATTTTCAGGGGTTGTACTTTAACGAACTCCTCCTAGAGATTTATTCAGATGAACACCAAACTTGGTCAGTGTAATCTAAAGCCATTTGCGATGTTAAATTGCGAAGGACTTGAGGTTTCGTTAAAGGGCGTGTCCATGGCGGCCTGACAAATTTCGATGTTTCGCCATGAAAAAGGAAGTTGCTGTAACTCAGACATACAATGTCCAATCTGCCCCAAACTTCACATGTTGGATAATACTCTTGACCTGAACAGATCTACATGCCAATATTCAGTTATAGTCATAGCGCCACCTATTGGCAACAGGAAGTGAAATATTTTACACTGCGACAAACTACTCCTAGAAATTTTATGAAATCAATATTATTTTTGTGGTCAGTCTAATCTTAAGACCTGTGTGATGTTTAGTTGTGAAGATCTTGAGTTTTCGTTAAAAGGCGTGTCCATGGCGCCGTGACGAAGTTCGATGTGTCGCCATGGGAATAAAAGATGTTATAACTCAGGCATAAAATGTCCATTCTTGCCCAAACTTCACATGTGTGATAAGGGTCCTGGCCTGAACAGATCTGAAGGCCAATATTCCATTGGGTGTGGCAAAATGGCTCGATAGCGCCACCTATACACTTTCAACTGAGTGCATATACACTTTCAACGGAGTGCGCCTCAAGCTATGTTTCACGTACATGTACAAAAATCGGTACACACATGTAACACACCAATATCTACGAAAAAGTGTCTTGGTATGAAATCCGAATCCAAACAGTAAGTCAGTTATTTCGAATGTTCTCTGCAAAATTGGTGTTGTTTTTGGCATTTTCAGGGGTTGTACTTTAACGAACTCCTCCTAGAGATTTATTCAGATCAACATCAAACTTGGTCAGTTAAATCTAAAGGCCTTTGCGAAGTTAAATTGTGAAGGACTTGAGGTTTCGTTAAAGGGCGTGTCCATGGCGACCTGACAAATTTCGATGTTTCGCCATGAAAAAGGAAGTTGCTGTAACTCAGACATACAATGTCCAATCTGCCCCAAACTTTGCATGTTAGATAAGATAAAACTACTCCTAGAGATTTTTTGACATTAATGTATTTTTGTGGTCAGTCTAATCTAAAGGCCTGTGTAATGTTAAATTGTGGCAATCTTGAGTTTTTGTTAAAGAGCGTGTCCATGGCAAAAATGACAAAATTTGATGTCTCGCCACAGCAAGAAAAGTTGTTGTAACTCAGTCATAAAATGTTTGATCTTCCCCAAACTTCACATGTTCGATAAGAGTGCAGCACTGAACACATCTGAAGGCCAATATTCCATTATAATGATAGCGCCACCTGCTGGCAACAGAAAGATTGGCACATATATGGAATAAACTTGGATATATTCCACTTATATTTATGAGTTTAAATGCATATTTCTCACCGTTCACCTATTTACTAAAGCCACTCGCTGCCGGTGAGCCCGGGTGCGAGGGCCCGTTCATCGCTGCTAGCAGCTTTAATTATTATTATTATTATTCTTCTCCAGAATGAATCGCATTTTTGAGGGCCTGAACATACTCAAAAAGTCATGAAACTTTGCACACACCTCAGAACCGGCGAAAATGTATATCTGATATGGGTTTCAGAAGTGGGTGTGCCAAAATGGCTTGACAGCGCCACCTATACATGTTCAACGGTGTGCGCCTCGAGCTATGTTTAACGTACATGTATGAAAATCGGTACACACATGTAACTCTTCAATACCTACAAAAAAGTCTCTTAGAGCAAAATTCTAAACCCAACAGGAAGTCGGTTATTTTTAATATTATGAGCAAATTTTGTGTCATTTTTGCCATTTCCATGCGTTGTATTTTAACGAACTCCTCCTAGAAACTTATTCAGATCAACACCAAATTTGGTATGCCTAATCTAAAGGCCTTTGCATGGTTAAATTGCGAAGATTTAGAGTTTTCGTTAAAGGGCGTGTCCGTGGCGGCCTGGCGAATTTCGATGATTCGCCACGAAAAATGAAGTTGCTATAACTCAGACATACAATGTCCAATGTGCCCAAAACTACACATGTTTAATAAGACTCCTGACCTGAACATATTTACATGCCCATATTCAGTTATAGTCATAGCGCCACCTATAGGCAACAGGAAGTGAAATATTTTACACGGCGACAAACTACTCCTAGAAATTTTATGACATCAATGTTATTTTTGTGGTCAGTCTAATCTAAAAACCTGTGTGATGTTTAGTTGTGAAGATCTTGAGTTTTCGTTAAAAGGCGTGTCCATGGCGCCGTGACGAAGTTTGATGTGTCGCCATGGGAATAAAAGATGTTATAACTCAGGCATAAAATGTCCGATCTTGCCCAAACTTCACATGTGTGATAAGGGTCCTGGCCTGAACAGATCTAAAGGCCAAAATTCCATTGGGTGTGGCAAAATGGCTCTATAGCGCCACCTATACACTTTCAACTGATGGCATATACACTTTCAATGGAGTGCGCCTCAAGCTATGTTTCACGTACATGTACAAAAATCGGTACACACATGTAACATACCAATATCTACGAAAAAGTCTCTTGGTACGAAATCCGAATCCAAACAGGAAGTCAGTTATTTAGAATGTTCTCTGCAAAATTGGTGTTGTTTTTGGCATTTTCAGGGGTTGTACTTTAACGAACTCCTCCTAGAGATTTATTCAGATCAGCATCAAACTTGGTCAGTTAAATCTAAAGGCCTTTGCGATGTTAAATTGGGAAGATCTTGAGATTTCGTTAAAGGGAGTGTCCATGGCGGCCTGACAAATTTCGATGTTTCGCCATGAAAAAGGAAGTTGCTGTAACTCAGACATACAATGTCCAATCTGCCCCAAACTTTGCATGTTAGATAAGACTCCTGCCCTTAACAGATCCACATGCCCATATTCACTTATAGTTATAGCGCCACCTGCTGGCAACAGGACGAGACATATTTTACGCTGAGATAAACTACTCCTAGAGATTTTTTGACATTAATGTATTTTTTGTGGTCAGTCTAATCTTAAGGCCTGTGCAATGTTAAATTATGGAGATCTTGAGTTTTTGTTAAAGGGTGTGTCCATGGCACCATGACAAAATTTGATGTCTCGCCACAGGAAAAGAAGTTGTTGCAACTCAGGCATAAAATGTCCGATCTTCCCCAAACTTCACATTTGTGATAAGAGTCCTGGCCTGAACACATCTGAAGGCCAATATTCCATTATAATGATAGCGCCACCTGCTGGCAACAGGAAGACTGGCACATATAAATGATTTTGACATATTCCACTTATATTTACGACTTTAAATGCATATATCTCGCCGTTCGCCAATTTACTAAAGCCTCTCGGTGGCGGTGAGCCTGGGTGCGAGGGCCCGTTCATCGCTGCTTGCAGCTTTAATTAGGGCCCGAGCACCGATGGTGTGAGGACCCTCTTGGAATTGCTCCGTTTATTATTATTATTATTATTATTAGGGCCCGAGCACCGATGGTGTGAGGACCCTCTTGGAATTGCTCCGTTTATTATTATTATTATTATTATTATTATTATTATTATTATTATTATTATTCTTCTTCTCTAAGATTAATCGCATTTTTGAG
Organism: Carassius carassius; assembly: GCF_963082965.1. Lineage (NCBI taxonomy): Eukaryota > Metazoa > Chordata > Actinopteri > Cypriniformes > Cyprinidae > Carassius > Carassius carassius. The sequence continues at coordinate 3,094,110 of NC_081804.1, read as the reverse complement.
AGCCTAAACATGCTCGAAAGTCATGAAACTTTGCACACACCTCAGAACTGGCAAAAATTTACGTCTGATATGGGTTTCAGAAGTGGGTGTGGCAAAATGGCTCGACAGCGCCACCTATACACGTTCAACGGTGTGCGCCTCGAGCTACGTTTCACGTACATGTATGAAAATTGGTATACACATGTATCTCTCCAATACCTACAAAAAAGTCTCTTGGAGCAAAATTCGAAACCCAACAGGAAGTCGGTTATTTTTAATTTTATGAGCAAATTTTGTGTCATTTTTGTCATTTCCATGCGTTGTATTTTAACGAACTCCTCCTAGAGATTAATTCAGATTAACACCAAAGTTGGTATGCCTAATCTAAAGGCCTTTGTGATGTTAAATTGCGAAGATTTTGAGTTTTCGTTAAAGGGCGTGTCCGTGGCGGCCTGGCGAATTTCGATGATTCGCCATGAAAAATGAAGTTGCTATAACTCAGACATACAATGTCCAATCTGCCCCAAACTTCACATGTTTAATAAGACTCCTGACCTGAACATATTTACATGCCCATATTCAGTTATAGTCATAGCGCCACCTATAGGCAACAGGAAGTGACATATTTTACACTTCGACAGACTACTCCTAGAAATTTTATGACATCAATGTCTTTTTTATGGTCAGTATAATCTAAAGGCCTGTGCGATGTTAAATTGTGAAGATCTTGAGTTTTCGTGAAAAGGCGTGTCCATGGCGCCATGACAAAGTTCGATGTCTCGCCAAGGGAATAAAATATGTTATAACTCAGGCATAAAATGTCCGATCTTCCCCAAACTTCACATGTGTGATAAGAGTCCTGGCCTGAACACATCTGTAGGCCAATATTCCATCGGGTGTGGCAAAATGGCTCTATAGCGCCACCTATACACTTTCAACATAGCGCGCCTCGAGCTCCGTTTCAAGTACATGTACAAAAATCGGTACACACATGTAACACACCAGTACCTACAAAAAAGTCTCTTGGTACGAAATCCTAATCCCAACAGGAAGTCGGTTATTTTGAAATTTCCCTGCAAAATTGGCGTTGTTTTTGCCATTTTCAGGGGTTGTACTTTAACAAACTCCTCCTAGAGATTTATTCGGATGAACACCAAACTTGGTCAGTGTAATCTAAAGCCATTTGCGATGTTAAATTGCGAAGATTTTGAGTTTTCGTTAAAGGGCGTGTCCGTGGCGGCCTGGCGAATTTCGATGATTCGCCATGAAAAATGAAGTTGCTATAACTCAGACATACAATGTCCAATCTGCCCCAAACTTCACATGTTTGATGAGACTCCGAACCTGAACAGATTGACATGCCCATATTCAGTTATAGTCATAGCGCCACCTATTGGCAACAGGAAGTGACATATTTTACACTGCGACTAACTACTCCTAGAAATTTTATGACATCAATGTCTTTTTTGTGGTCAGTCTAATCTAAAGGCCTGTGCGATGTTAAGTTGTGAAGATCTTGAGTTTTCGTTAAGGGGCGTGTCCATGGCGCCGTGACAAAATTCAAAGTCTCGCCATGGGAATAAAAGATGTTATAACTCAGGCATAAAATGTCCGATCTTCCCCAAACTTCACATGTTTGATAAAAGTCCTGGCCTGAACAGATCTGAAGGCCAATATTCCATCGGGTGTGGCAAAATGGCTCGATAGCGCCACCTATACACTTTCAACGGAGTGCGCCTCGATCTATGTTTCACATACATGTACAAAAATTGGTACACACATGTAACACACCAATACCTACAAAAAAGTCTCTTGGTACGAAATCCTAATCCCAACAGGAAGTCGATTATTTTGAATTTTCCCTGCAAAATTGTTGGTGTTTTTGCCATTTTCAGGGGTTGTACTTTAACGAACTCCTCCTAGAGATTTATTCAGATGAACACCAAACTTGGTCAGTGTAATCTAAAGCCCTTTGCGATGTTAAATTGCGAAGGACTTGAGGTTTCGTTAAAGGGCGTGTCCATGGCGGCCTGACAAATTTTGATGTTTCGCCATATAAAAGGAAGTTGCTGTAACTCAGACATACAATGTCCAATCTGCCCCAAACAACACATGTTAGATAAGACTTCTGCCCTTAACAGATCTACATGCCCATATTCAGTTATAGTCATAGCGCCACCTGATGGCAACAGGAAGTGACATGTTTTACGCTGCGACAAACTACTCCTAGAAATCTTTTGACACTAATGTATGTTTTGTGGTCAGTCTAATCTAAAGGCCTGTGCAATGTTAAATTGTGGAGATCTTCAGTTTTTGTTAAAGGGCGTGTCCATGGCGCCATGACAAAATTTGATGTCTAGCCACAGCAAGAGAAGTTGTTGTAACTCAGGCATAAAATGTTCAATCTTCCCCAGACTCCGCATGTTCGATAAGAGTCCTGGCCTGAACACATCTGAAGGCCAATATTCCATTATAATGATAGCACCACCTGCTGGCAACAGAAAGATTGGCACATATATGGAATAAACATTGATATATTCCACTTATATTTATGAGTTTAAATGCATATTTCTCACCGTTCACCTGTTTACTAAAGCCACTCGCTGCCGGTGAGCCCGGGTGCGAGGGCCCGTTCATCGCTGCTTGCAGCTTTAATTATTATTATTATTCTTCTTCTCCAGGATGAATCGCAATTTTGAGGGCCTAAACATACTCAAAAAGTCATGAAACTTTGCACACACCTCAGAACCGGCGAAAATGTACATCTGATATGGGTTTCAGAAGTGGGTGTGGCAAAATGGCTCGACAGCGCCACCTATACATGTTCAACGGTGTGCGCCTCGAGCTATGTTTCACGTACATGTATGAAAATCGGTATACACATGTAACTCTCCAATACCTACAAAAAAGTCTCTCAGAGCAAAATTCTAAACCCAACAGGAAGTCAGTTATTTTTAATATTATGAGCAAATTTTGTGTCATTTTTGCCATTTCCATGAGTTGTATTTTAACGAACTCCTCCTAGAAACTTATTCAGATCAACGCCAAATTTGGTATGCTTAATCTAAAGGCCTTTGCGATGTTAAATTGCGAAGATTTTGAGTTTTCGTTAAAGGGTGTGTCCGTGGCGGCCTGGCGAATTTCAATGATTCGCCATGAAAAATGAAGTTGCTATAACTCAGACATACAATGTCCAATGTGCCCAAAACTTCACATGTTTAATAAGACTCCTGACCTAAACATATTTACATGCCCATATTCAGTTATAGTCATAGCGCCACCTATTGGCAACAGGAAGTGACATATTTTACACTGCGACTAACTACTCCTAGAAATTTTATGACATCAATGTCTTTTTTGTGGTCAGTCTAATCTAAAGGCCTGTGCGATGTTAAGTTGTGAAGATCTTGAGTTTTCGTTAAGGGGCGTGTCCATGGCGCCGTGACAAAATTCAAAGTCTCGCCATGGGAATAAAAGATGTTATAACTCAGGCATAAAATGTCCGATCTTCCCCAAACTTCACATGTTTGATAAAAGTCCTGGCCTGAACAGATCTGAAGGCCAATATTCCATCGGGTGTGGCAAAATGGCTCGATAGCGCCACCTATACACTTTCAACGGAGTGCGCCTCGATCTATGTTTCACATACATGTACAAAAATTGGTACACACATGTAACACACCAATACCTACAAAAAAGTCTCTTGGTACGAAATCCTAATCCCAACAGGAAGTCGATTATTTTGAATTTTCCCTGCAAAATTGTTGGTGTTTTTGCCATTTTCAGGGGTTGTACTTTAACGAACTCCTCCTAGAGATTTATTCAGATGAACACCAAACTTGGTCAGTGTAATCTAAAGCCCTTTGCGATGTTAAATTGCGAAGGACTCGAGGTTTCGTTAAAGGGCGTGTCCATGGCGGCCTGACAAATTTTGATGTTTCGCCATATAAAAGGAAGTTGCTGTAACTCAGACATACAATGTCCAATCTGCCCCAAACTACACATGTTAGATAAGACTTCTGCCCTTAACAGATCTACATGCCCATATTCAGTTATAGTCATAGCGCCACCTGATGGCAACAGGAAGTGACATGTTTTACGCTGCGACAAACTACTCCTAGAAATCTTTTGACACTAATGTATTTTTTGTGGTCAGTCTAATCTAAAGGCCTGTGCAATGTTAAATTGTGGAGATCTTCAGTTTTTGTTAAAGGGCGTGTCCATGGCGCCATGACAAAATTTGATGTCTCGCCACAGCAAGAGAAGTTGTTGTAACTCAGGCATAAAATGTTCAATCTTCCCCAGACTCCGCATGTTCGATAAGAGTCCTGGCCTGAACACATCTGAAGGCCAATATTCCATTATAATGATAGCACCACCTAGAAATTTAATGACATCAATGTTATTTTTGTGGTCAGTCTAATCTAAAGACCTGTGTGATGTTTAGTTGTGAAGATCTTGAGTTTTTGTTAAAAGGTGTGTCCATGGCGCCGTGACGAAGTTCGATGTGTCGCCATGGGAATAAAAGATGTTATAACTCAGGCATAAAATGTCCGATCTTGCCCAAACTTCACATGTGTGATAAGGGTCCTGGCCTGAACAGATCTGAAGGCCAATATTCCATTGGGTGTGGCAAAATGGCTCGATAGCGCCACCTATACACTTTCAACTGAGTGCATATACACTTTCAACGGAGTGCGCCTCAAGCTATGTTTCACGTACATGTACAAAAATCGGTACAAACATGTAACACACCAATATCTACGAAAAAGTCTCTTGGTACAAAATCCGAATCCAAACAGGAAGTCAGTTATTTAGAATGTTCTCTGCAAAATTGGTGTTGTTTTTGGCATTTTCAGGGGTTGTACTTTAACGAACTCCTTCTAGAGATTTATTCAGATCAACATCAAACTTGGTCAGTTAAATCTAAAGGCCTTTGCGAAGTTAAATTGGGAAGATCTTGAGATTTCGTTAAAGGGAGCGTCCATGGCGGCCTGACAAATTCTGATGTTTCGCCATGAAAAATGAAGTTGCTGTAACTCAGACATACAATGTCCAATCTGCCCCAAACTTCGCATGTTAGATAAGACTTCTGCCCTTAACAGATCTACATGCCCATATTCAATTATAGTCATAGCGCCACCTGCTGGCAACAGGAAGTGACATATTTTACGCTGAGACAAACTACTCCTAGAGATTTTTTGACATTAATGTATTTTTGTGGTCAGTCTAATCTAAAGGTCTGTGTAATGTTAAATTGTGGCAATCTTGAGTTTTTGTTAAAGAGCGTGTCCAAAAATGACAAAATTTGATGTCTCGCCACAGCAAGAGAAGTTGTTGTAACTCAGGCATAAAATGTTTGATCTTCCCCAAACTTCACATGTTCGATAAGAGTGCTGCCCTGAACACATCTGAAGGCCAATATTCCATTATAATGATAGCGCCACCTGCTGGCAACAGGAAGATTGGAACATATATGGAATAAACATTGATATATTCTACTTATATTTATGAGTTTAAATGCATATTTCTCACCATTCACCTATTTACTAAAGCCACTCGCTGCCGGTGAGCCCGGGTGCGAGGGCCCGTTCATCGCTGCTTGCAGCTTTAATTCAGTATTGTCTTCTCTTCCGTGTCTGTTGTGAGAGAGAGTTCAAAACAAAGCATTTTGTGATATCCGGTTCGCGAACGAATCATTCGATGTAACCGGAACTTTTTGAACCAGTTCACCAAATCGAACTGAATCATTTTAAATGGTTCGCATCTCCAATACGCATTAATCAACATATGACTTAAGCTGTTAACTTTTTTTAATGTGGCTGACACTCCCTCTGAGTTCAAACAAACCAATATCCCGGAGTAATTCATGTACTCAAACAGTACACTGACTGAACTGCTGTGAAGAGAGAACTGAAGATGAACACCGAGCCGAGCCAGATAATGACTCGTTCACGAGTCAAGAACCGGTTGCATCGGTTTTCGGATCACCAGTACTTCTTTCGGACAGTTCGATTCAATAAACCGGTTGAAGAAAACAGTTCACCGGTGCTTTTGCGCTCGACGTCCAAAATCACCAGAAGAATCAGTTCGGTTCAGATGCTCTGTGTGTCAGTCTGCTTCACGCTGAATCACACATGCGCAGTATCATCAGCTCCTCGGTTGTCGAATCGGACGCATCTGACAGAAATAGTTCTTGACTCGTGAACAAGTCATTATCTGGGTCGGCTCGGTGTTCATCTTCAGTTCTCTCTTCACAGCAGTTCAGTCTGTATACTGTTTGAGTAAATGAATTACTCCGGGATATTGGTTTTTTTGAACTCAGAGGGAGTGCCAGCAGCTCCACCAGCCTCCACTGACCCCCTCATCTGTCCCAGGACACTTAGCAAATAAACCAAGCACAATGAATTTCAGCTAAAAATTGTCTATTAACTTTGTATTAAGTCTTTCCTCAGCAGGCTCACTTTCTCCAGAATAGTACTAAAATGAGAAAATGGAAACACTTATAAAAACAAAAACAAAGAGATCTTAACATTAGAAAATATGACACAGCAGGACATGCATACAAAATACTGAAGTGCTAAAGTTTGGTTAAAACATTTGTAGACATATCTTGCATGACAGCACTTCAAAAACACAACAAAGGGAAAGACAATTGCCTTATACTATATATAATCTTGACTTGACTGTCTTATTGTTTGTGGGCTTTATGTAAAAAAGTGTTGGGTAAATGAAAACACAATACTTACATTTCAATGTGAATTCCTCCGCAGAACTCTCACCTGCCTTGTTATTTGAATATATACACCGTCGTCATATGTACGCAAGTGATTCTGGGATATGGTAGGGTGTGAAGTGTCTATCAGATGTACACTTCATTTTCATGGGAAATGAAGGGCGCAGTTGAAGTCGCTTTCAAAATTCGTCAGCCTTCGTTGTGCCGCGGTGACGCATTCGCACTTCAAATGCGGTCTTCGAAGTGCGCATTCTGAATTTGGGACAGCTTACGTCGTGACGCCGTGACGCAATCACACTTCACATCTGCACTTCGGAGTACACACACTTCAGTTTGGGACACCCTTCCAGTATTCCATAAAAAAATAAGACTTTAAATATCAGAGTGCAGCATTTGCGCAGAGCCATGATGCTGAGTGAAATGCACAACATCTATTCTTATTTGTCTACATATTTTATCTTCATTACACATCTTTTTTGGTTTTATTTTGTATAATTGCATGTAAAAAACTATTAACTTTGTAATGCATATGCAAAATGTGAAACTGCAATCTTATTCGCAGTCTATAGCATTTTATAATTATTTGTACAATAATATTTACCTTAACCTTCTTTGTGTCTTTATTATTTAATGCAAAAGAGTTTTATTAAAACCAGTTTATGAGAGATATGAATCCGTTTAATCTTGATCAAGAACAACTAATGATCAATCATTTGGAGCGACATCAGCGTTAGATCACTTTAAAATGTCAAATAGCTTTCAATTTACATGTTATATATAATGGCAAATGTCTCCGTTATAGACTTGTGAAGATTTATTTTTAATGCGGATCCCATTGACTTGTTCGGCATTGGTGGGAACGCCCTCAAAAACGTCATAACCGTTTCTACGGTGGGGGAAATCAAACCATTCGAATTAATGCACAGAGACCTTATTAGGTGCTTGATCTTTATAAGCGATTGATTTTTTTTTTTGGTGCAGTACCGAAAAGTTGCTGTGTGGCATTCTGTACCTCTAATAAGTAAAAAAAAAAAAACATGATCTGAAGATGTAAATGACCGATAAATAGACGGACTGAGCGGGTAGCACAGATACGCTTCACTACTCTGCAATGATCTTTCATTAGTCCGGTCCTCTGCACGGCTTACACTAACGCTCCTTCGCATCACAACCAAATAAATCTCACTAGTGATTGTCATGTCATAATCTATTAAAACATGTATTTTGTATTGATGATACACAGGCGTAAATTTCATCTAACAGTTGGGGGGGGGGGGGGGCAATAAACATAAACATAGCAATTTTTGGAAGGGGACACAATAAATATAGCTAAAATTGTACTTGTATGGACACAGCCTTTACTATTAGTGCAGCAGGGAGGCCTTGCCAAATTGCACAACTTACACAAAAGCTGTGGTAGTCACGCTGCAACAGTGCTCGTATCCGTTGTAGACATTACTATCCATCAAGCAAGTAACGTCATTTTTGCTAACACAGCGCACTCATCAAAAGAAAATACATTGACATCATCTGTATTAAAGAGAAATTAATCACTTTATCCAATTATTAAGTGAATAAAATCGCTCACTGGACTTGTTGTGTGTGTACAGGTGACTCAGCTTTGCCATGAACTTCATTTTTTCCCTTCAATCAGATAAGAAGTCTGGAATGAGCTAAAGAATTATTGCTTTCATAAAGTGCCTCAAGCTTATCCCTTTCTGTTTTAACGTTGAAGGAAGTTTCTGTAAATTTGACAGAAAATGTCATGGTAACTTTCTGCCAGTACATTATCCGTTTTTTTACAGAATTCTTTTTACAGTGTGGAGAATAGACAAAAGCAAGGTTTCAGTTGTGATTTCTGACACGTTTATGATTCACTGATGCAAATATAACATTTAATATATCTCCTCTAACATATCTTTTAAAACATACTGTTTCATTTCCTATTAGCCCTGACGGTGAGTGTCAAATTATAGTCTTAATACAGTTTAAACCCACCCAAACATAAAATTTCTTGAGCAATTTTTGAAGGGGACAAACATAATACAGCTAAAATTGTACTTGTAAGGACAATCATACACAGACTTTACTATAAGTGTAGCAGGGAGACCATGCTAATATACTTTAGTGGAGAAACTTGCTTACTAGCACATAGCAATTTGCAAAGATTCATAAAAAACCTTATACTCACTTCTTCTGTAGATGAAGCCCTATCACAAATGATTAGTGCGAACATATAAGCATTTACTGAACTTAAAGTGACATACAGCCAAGTATGGTGACACATTCTCAGAATCCATGCTCTGTATTTAACCCATCCAAAGTGCACACACACACCAGTGAACACACACAAACCGTGAACACACACCCGGAGCAGGGGGCAGCTATTTATGCTGCGGCGCCAGCAAAAATACTTTTCCCATCAACTGGTCAAAATGTACAACACATGCAAGACACATGTGCTCTGATGTAAACAAGCACACGAGAAGCACATGACATGGAGAACACAGATGAATAAAAACCACATTCACTCTCTGACAGCAGATGGCGCTAAGCTTCAGAAAATGCAGCCTGGAAGCCCCATAAATAAAGCAGCTGTCAACTTTATAAAACATAATGAAATAATTTGAAATAGTCAATCAGTTTTGTGTATTTGCTATGGTGTTCATCACAGCATCAAATACTTAAATATTTAGAATTAATTGTATATTTATTTTCAAACTCTTTTATTTTAAATTTAATCTGGACAACAACATGCCCTAGATATTGTTTGAAAGTGTTTTGATTCTTTATTATTCATTCACACTTTACATAAGGGCTTCATTAAATAACATTAGTTAATTCATTAGTTAACAAACTGCCAATGAAAAATTCTTCTGAACATTTATTAATCTTAGGTATTCCAATATTTAATAACTTGTTGTTAATATCAAAAGTTGCAACTGTGTTATTTAATGAGTTATCATGAACTTAGACTTGTATTTTTTTAACAAAGATTAAGAACTTCTGTGCTACATGTGCTATTTTTAACTACCTAGGACAATCTTATAATGCAGTTATGTAACACAAGATGTTAATTGTTGGACTCTAGTGGTGTGGATTACTTGTGGAGTATTGTTAAGTTTTATCAGCTGTTTGGACTCACAAGGATCCGGTGTCAATGCATCTGGTCGTTTGGAGATTTTACTCCTCCCAAAACTGTAAAAAAAAATTAAGTTGTGAGCATGTTTTACTGAGCCAGATGTAATCAAGTGTAAAATGGAACGAGTAAATTCAACTGGATAGCATCGTGAAGTGCACTGTAAAGCCTCAAATCCTCAGAACATTTAAAACAATTGTGTTAGACCACAGGGAGGTGTAAAAAAAAGAGATGAATGAAACGAGTGCTCACTCTGTTTCACACTCAATTTATTTCTCATGTTTTTCTTCCTAGAGCTCATTTGAATTTGATCCATCACAACACATTGATGGGGTCTGTTCCCTGTTGAGAATACAATAACTTTAAAACAATGCTGAATGCATTTCAACTAAAAGTGAGAGAAATCATGCTCAAAAATAGGCCCTAAATCCCTTGATGCAAATAAGCTGTTTTAATGCAAATATTTTAGGCAAATACTCATAGGCAAATATGAAGTGGGCAACCGGTGCAGACAGAAAAGGGTTCTACAGATAACACATACAGGGTGTAGTTTGTCATGTTTTTTGTTGTTGTTGTTTTTTAGCATTTTCAGTTTATTGCATTTGGACCCGTTTGTATATTAAAAATGGCCTACTTGGTCTCATGGCATAAATGTACCTGGTTACACTTTTTAGCGAGATGTGAAATACGTACCAAAAAGTACACATCACTGCAATTTCCAAAATAAATGAACACTAGAGGCAGTAAAGCTCTGACACCTTTTATTCCTTTTCACACAAATGTACAGTTTCGATTAATAAAGCATATTTTTTTTAACCATTACTTGAAAAATATCATGACTTCAAAACAATATGAATATGCTGGGAGATTTGAATGTTAGTATCACACATATCCCGCGTCATATCTATGGGTTTTCATAGATGGTAGGGTTGTTCGATAGCTCACGGACAGAGACATACTTGAGAGGGTTTGAATCCCATGTAAGCATGTAATGGTTATGTAATGAAATGTTGACCATGTAATGGGTAACATTTCAAATCTGCATATAAGGAAGTTCAAATGGCACGGTTGCATCAACGATTGCATTTTATTATCATTATTTTTTCCCATTTGTTAACACTATCTGGCAGGTTTAGGGTCTGGTTTGTTGCAAGAGCATATTTCCAACTCGATAGAACATTAACTTTTAGCGACAGTCTGTGGATATTTGAATTCTGAACCACTGCAATAGGCCAGAAGCAACGTTAATTTAATAGAAGCAAAATAATAAAAACACAGCAATACGTACCCGTTTCAACGTAATAAAAACGTGCTAGGGTTCATGAATTGAACCAATGTTTTAGTGCCACTCAGTGGACATTTCTCTTTGAAACTGCGGCAAAACGTGCAGTTGGGTACGTAAAACGGTTTTGCACAAAAAGTGCACAGAGGTACGTATTTTTATGAGACCAGGTTCTTGGAAGATGAAAACACAGATATTTTTAGTGTGCATTTTAGTTGATGCCGTTTCACATGGATGATGCAATTGATGTTTTTTTGTATTGGTAACCCTGAATGTGCGAAGCTTCAGGTGTCATTTACTTGGAGTTGTTTTAGCTGTAGAAAAACTGTCCGTTATGCTGATTGATATTGCAAACTTTTATGTGCCATCATATTATTTTAATGTGTTGTTCTAATCATGAACACATTGGTTTATAGTGCAAGTTTAATGTTTACTACACTTCTACACTTGTTATTCTTCTAGTTATTTACCTATAGCAGCTTATGAATCGGAATTCGGACATTTGCAGAACATAGCTTACTTCTACAGTGGATACATAAGCTGAAGAATAGAAACAAATAATTTTCTCAAACAATAAAATGACAACAGAGCATTGAATCTTTATTGGCACTGCAATGTATTTAGTGACAATATTGTTCCAGTAAACATGCAAAGATGAAAGATCGATGACACTTTGACTTTTTGGTGACAATGGTGACTTTGCAGGACTGTTGATTTCATCAAATAAATACAAATCTAACTCTTATATAAAAAAGTAATATGTAGGTTACACCATCAAAATACTTGTTAATGTGCTATCCCAGCTCACAAAGTAAGAACACTTAACACTCCCTAACACTCCCATTGTTGTGAACATTATTTCTGAATGAACTACCTTTGAATGTTCTAAAAATAAGCAATAACATTTAAATATTTTGAAAAATGAACTCCCAGCATAACCTGCTTGCTAAACTGTAATATTAAGCAGCATACAATTTTCTATACTTCACTTATGAAAATTGTGTATGATCCACTTATAAAAAAACAAGAAATGTACACTATCATTTTCACCCTCCTTATACTGAAATCATTACCAGTTACCCACATGAACATCCAACCCATAGGCCATTACTTCATTTGCACAAATTAAAGTAAAAAAAAAAAAAAGAAGCTTTTGGAGTGGATATTAAATGAAAGGAAAGTCAAACCCAGTTAACCAGTTCTCATTGAACAGACCATGAAAACATTAAGTTTAGTAAATATGTTTGTTCACTACATAATTCTCATTCTTCCATCTATGCTCTTTTATAGCTTTAATGACTTTGTAAGCATGTTTTCACCATGGACTAAAAGATTGAATAGGTAATTGCAATTTTGCAAGTTTATATCTCACAATACTAGGTTTCTATCTCACAATTCATAATTTTGACTTTTTTCTTGTGATTTAGAGAAAAAAAGTGTCATAATTGTGATATAAACTTACAATAAAATTGAAAAAATTGTGGAAAAAAATACAGACTCAGAATTATGAAAGAAAAAAAGTTTCAAGAAATTTAAACTCAAAAATCTGAAAAAAGGGCAAGAAACAAAGTCTACATTTTGAGATGTAAAATCAGAATTTAGAAAAATAGCAATTTGTTTTTTATTCCATGGTAAAAACAAGCTTTCTTGTGAATAAGTAGATCCAAACCTTTGATTTGTAGAATAAATAAAATAAACAAATCCAATGATTAATGAGGTGTGAGGAATGGCATGTTTCACCTCATATGCTCCTTAGTATTTGATGCATTTCAGATGGTTCTTGAAAAAATGGTGGGTCATTTTCGCCTGTGAATCACTTTTGGGAGGATGCCTGTAGGAACCGTAGTTGTTTGTGGAACCGTGTTTTTGATGACCAATCATGAGACCTTTACAGGTGGCAACTAATAAATGTCCAAGCCCGTCAACGAAGAATTCTGTTGGGAATATAGAATGAAAACAGATTCTTGTTGAATAAACACTTATTATCTCTGGCATCAATCTCTATAGCTGGCATGTAAATGATTTGTTCACCGTGGATCAAGAATAAGCTCCATTCACATTTCTCTGTTGGTCAGCTGTCATGAACTGTTGTTCTTGGACAATAAATCAAAATCTGTACCACACCCATTGCTTTGAATAATCTAAGACCTACATGCCAGTGGATGAATGTAGTATATCAAAGCGTATAGTTTCACAATAGTCAGGTCTTTGGGCAACTTTAATAACAGACTTAATCTAAAATAGATGGTTGACTTCATCTGATCTGAATGTTTTAAGATCCACTCACCAGTGTGAGCCACTCTTTTGAGGAACGGGTCAAAACTGACCCTCTGCACAGCCTCCGTCCGGCCCAGGAAGTAGTTGACGACTCCATCTGCAAAGAAGCAGCCATTGAAACCCGGCAGGGGCGCATGGGTATGAGTGACACGTGTGATACAGCCGCCTTCCTCGCTGTTCCCTTCCTCGTATTTCAACTGGAAAGCAAACTGATTTCCTCCTACCTGACCACCAACCTGATGGAGAGAGAAAGAATAAGATCAGTCAAGGTCTTTCACAAACATAAAAATAAGACACAATAAAGATCTTTATTGGTTTGAACTATTTTATTGTGAAATATAAACATTTATTGCACATGCACATATGAAAATTCACAGGTATAATCACTCACAGTTAAGTTATTTTTATTCAGCCAGGATGCATTAAAGTGACAGTAAGAGACATTTATAATGGTAAAAAAAGATTTAGATTTCAAAGAAATGCCTTTATTCTATTCATCAAAGAATCCTGAAAATAATAAACCACTGTTTCCATGATAATATTAGGCAGCACTACTGTTTCAATATTGATTTTGATATAAAAAGTTTCTTGAGCTGCAAATCAGAATATTAGAA
>NC_081804.1:3039099-3079883 GCF_963082965.1 Carassius carassius | reverse complement strand
CATTGAAATGCTGATTAGCTGCACCTGATTTTGAGTTTATAAGTCATTTTTAGAAGGTGGGTGATACTATTTCTAACTTACTACTATTTTATATATATATTTAAACGGAAATAAGTACATTGCATAAGTATTCATACCCTTTAATCAGTACTTAGTTGAAGCACCTTTACAGCCTAAAGTCTTCTTGGATATGATTTTGCACATCAGCATTTGGCAATTATCTGCCATTCTTGACCTCACCACTCACACACATTTTCAGGTTTCTCCAGAAATGCTTGATTAGCTTAAAGCTCAGACCGTGGCTGCATGGGCCACTTAAGGACATTCACAGAGATAAGCCACTCTTGCTGTGTGCTTAGGGTAATTTTCCTATTGGAAGGTGAACCTTCTGCCCAGTCTGAGGTTCTGAATGCCCTTGACTGGGATTTCAGCTAGAAACACTGTGAAATAAACGGCTCCAACGCCAAATGACGAGAATAAAATCTGATTCATATTCAAAATAGATGTAATTTTAGCTAAACAACTAAAAACGCTTTGAACCACGTTTGAGACGGAGTTAGATACGATGATCAACTGCGTAGACCGCTTATCCATTCTAGATCATATAAGAATAACATGATTAAAATAAGACAATTAGTTGAAATATAAATAAGGACCACCGGACAACAGATGTAAAGGGAGTCTGTTTATTTAAACATTAAAGTAATATGCGCTCAGTCGTAAGGGATGTAATGCATTTAAAACGTTTTCTCTACTTATCCACTTTATCTTTTGCAGCAGACCGAAATGACAGGAGCATGCGCTCACGCAGGCGGAGAGAGAGAGAGAGAGAGATAGAGGGCTCACGATACTGATTTAGTTTAAACAAGACAAAATGTTGTGGACCTCATTGAGGAATCGTAGTGCTCGCACGCGGGAGACTTTCAAAATAATGTTTGGGGAATTTATATTTTTATTGGTTTATTCGCAGTTTATTAATACGTTGAGAATTGTTTTATATAAATGGCATATTAAATGCATACACACACCCACACTGTGATACGAACTGTTAAAATCATTTATTATATTTATCCTTCAACAAAACGTACTTGTTTTATCACAGTTTACACACACACATACGCACACACACAGTGAGAGCGCGAGCTCGAGCATTACAGGCTGCAACCTGATACTGCGCTCGCGTAACACACAGACGCATCCAGCAGAGTCCGAATATGGAAACGATCCATATAATCTGTAAACAAATTCTTCAGCTGAACTCATTCATCACTTGGTCGCTGAACAAACAACATCACCTCCCGGAACTCAAAGCATGACGGATCGATTTCACGCATGCCGGATGGGGCGCATCTGGACATAATTCATAGGTCAAAGGGCACATCTGGATATAATTCATAGGTCAAAGGTCTCATCAATCATAATTCATGACACATGCCATGGCCTATTGACTACTGGCCAATACAGTAAAACTCCTTCCACCAATGAGAAACCTTTTGGCAAGCCCATTGCTCCAGGTTGCAGCTACCGTCTAATTATGGATGGATTTCTGTAGCTGCTTTTTGTGTCACATCTCATAATTATAAAAGAACAAGTAAGACTCAGAATCCCTTCTAAGACATTTCACAATTAATGGTTTTTGATTGAGACAATTGTTTTTTGATTTTTGTATTTTGTATTTTTTAATTTTCTGTAAGGGCTTTTGTAACTGCATGTGTCCGTAGTATGTAACCATAGTGTAAGTACACATAGGTACATAGCTTATACAGCTGTAATATTTCTGTAACAACACACATGTAACCATCCTTGGATGGTTTGTATAAAGACAAATGTGTAACAGGACATTGGTCACAACACTTGTTTTTCACTTCACTAAGTACTTGTGTAACAGGAACTAAAGGTGTTGGTCATATAATTAGAATATCATCAAAGAGTAGATTTATTTCACTAATTCCATTCAAAAAGTGAAATTTGTATATTATATTAATTCATTACATACAGACTGATATATTTCAAATGTTTATTTCTTTACTGACAACTAAGGATAATACCAAACTCGGTAATCAGAAATCAATACTTAGTTGGGGCTCCTTTTGCCTGAATTACTGCAGCAATGCGGTGTGGCATAGAGTCGATCAGTCTGTGGCACTGCTCAGGTGTTAGATGAGAGTCCAGCTTGCTCTGATAGTGGCCTTCAGCTCTTCTGCATTGTTGGGTCTGGCATATCGCATCTTCCTCTTCACAATACCCCATAGATTTTCTATGGGGTTAATGTCAGGCGAGTTTGCTGGCCAATTAAGCTTTGGCACTGTGTGCAGGTGCCAAGTCCTGTTGGAAAATGAAATCTGCATCTCCATAAAGTTGGTCAGCAGCAGGATGCATGAAGTACTCTAAAATGTTCTGGTATACGGCTGTGTTGACCTTGGACCTCAGAAAACACAGTGGACCAACACCAGCAGATGACATTGAACCCCAAACCATCACTGACTGTGTAAACTTTACACTGGACCTCAAGCAACGTGGATTGTGTGCCTCTCCTCTCTTCCTCAAGACTCTGGGACCCTGACTTCCAAAGGAAATGCTAAATGTACTTTCATCAGAGAACATAACTTTGGACAACTCAGCAGCAGTCCAGTCCTTTTCGTCTTTAGATGCTTCTGACGCTGTCTGTTGTTCAAGAGTGGCTTGACACAAGGAATGCGACAGCTGAAACCCACGTCTTGCATACGTCTCTGCGTAGTGGTTCTTGAAGCACTGACTCCAGCTGCAGTCCACTCTTTGTGAATTTCCCCCACATTTTTGAATGGGTTTTGTTTCACAATCATCTCCAGGGTGCGGTTATCCCTGTTGCTTGTACACTTTTTTATACCACATCTTTTCCTTCCGTTCGCCTCTCTATTAATGTGCTTGGACACAGAACTCTATGAACAGCCAGCCTCTTTTGCAATGACCTTTTGTGTCTTGCCCTGTATCTTGTCAATGGTTGTCTTTTGGACAACTGTCAAGTCAGCAGTCTTCCCCATGATTGTGTAGCCTACAGAACTAGACTGAGAGACCATTTAAAGAATTTTGCAGGTGTTTTAAGTTAATTAGCTGATTAGAGTGTGGCACCAGGTGTCTTCAATATTGAACATTTTCACAATATTCAAATTTTCTGAGTTACTGAATTTGGGATTTTCCTTAGTTGTCAATTATAATAATCTAAATTAAAAGAAATAAACATTTGAAATATATCAGTCTGTGTGTAATGAATTTAAATAATATAAAAGTTTTGATGATTTTTTAATTATATGACCAGCATCTGTATATGCAAGCATGTTTCTGTCAGAAATGGCAATTGGCCATAATAAAAGTGAAGTTTGTTTGTGAAGTGACATACAGCCAAGTATGGTGACCCATACTCAGAATTCATGCTTTGCTTTTAACCCATCCAAAGTGCACACACAGCAGTGAACACACACCCGGAGCAGTGGGCAGCCATTTATGCTGCGGCGCCCGGGGAGCAGTTAGGGGTTCAGTGCCTTGCTCAAGGGCACTTAAGTCGTGGTATTGAAGGTGGAGAGAGCACTGTACATGCACTCCCCCCACCTACAATACCTGCCAGCCCGAGACTCGGGCTCACAACGTTTCAATTGCGAGTCCGACTCTCTAACCATTAGGCCACGACTCCCCCAAACATGTGAGCATGTTTGCTACTTTCATTTATAATTAAAAATGCTGAGAGACATCACTCAGTTTGTCTTTCTCTTCCAAGACTTAACCATACTGAAATTCAAAGAAAACATTCTAATCAAACTAAAATTTGCTTGGGGTAGGTGGCAAATCGTTTAATTGATGTTACAACTAACGCCGAGTCCTGTAGCCATGAACTAGCTCACCTTAAAGCTAACAACCAAAACATTAGCATTAACAACTTGCATTAAAAATAACTTCAGACACTCAAATCATAATTTAGTTTTGAGGAATTCAACTACAAAGCAGGCTTTCCAGTCACAGAAATTAAGTTAAAAAACATCCAAATAAATTTTCCCCTCTAAAATCATATGTGTATTTAAATCATATTTAATCATATGTGTAGGCGTGCAGATGGCACTAGGGACAGAGATTCATAGTAACCAGATCCGTCCCCCTCACTGTCTCATTGAAAGGCTCTACTGGTAAATAGAGGATTAATCTGAGTTTCTGCTATGTACATTAGTCTAAGTAGAAGCGACCCGGCCCGCCGCTCCTTAAACGATGTGTACTAAACAATTTTTGAAACACGCTTTTGACCACTGTGTCTGACCGAGTCCCAAAACACACTTGTAGCCAATCAGAGGTAAGGGGGCGTGTCTTGTCCTAATAGCGAGAAGAGAGAGCGCTCAATTTGAGTGCACAGGACGCATATTACATTACATTTTCATTTAGTCATTTTATTAAAAATTAGCATATTAGCAGATCGACTACAGATTGAGAGAGATGGCGGATGAAAGAGAGGGTTTATAATCAGGCAAGAGGTAGGACCCACATAAATATCAGAGCAGCTTTCCAGCGGTGGAGAGAAACTCAAGGATTGGTAAGGGCTCGAATTGGACACCGAGGTTTCTTTCTTCCGAGCGCCAACCTCCCGCTCTCTCTCGTGAGGCCAATAAGGAAGTGACTAAAACTGCAATTCATCGACTGTCCGGTTGAGGCTGGCTGCAAAAGGAGTCAGTCCCATAGACTCCCCATGTTAAAATGCCCAACTTTACAGCAGGAAAAAACATGTTTACAGCCTGGTTCAAAAAATGATTTTGGTCTAAATAGCTAATTTTGCCCTTCATGACAACTGTGAGGGGGATGAATTTTTTTTTATAACTCATCCGTTTAAATTATATTAAGACTTAAAGTTCTGCATAATTAAGGGCATAGCCACTTGAGTGACAGGTGGATTGCCGCTGCTGACACTGCCGTCGTGCTAGGTGGGTGTGGCTACAGCAACTAGCTGCCGTCTTTTTGCCCGTTTTTGATTGTCCGGGAGAGTCGCGCGGTGACGCGCTACCAAGATGGCGACGGCCCGCTCTACGCACTTTAGGCTTCAAAAACACACTTCAGGAGTCTACGGGTGACGTCACGGACACTACGACCATGTTTTTATACAGTCTATGGTTGTTTCACACAACTTATCCATGTTGGCTTTATTATGCTTGTGTGTCGTCTTCGCTTGTTTCCGCGATCATCGTTGCCATGGTTGCGTATGTACCTGTGGGTTGAAGATTTCAAAATAGGGGTGAGGCACGATGGCGGAGAGAGCTCAACTTCACAAAACACATTAAAATAGAAAAAGCACCAGCAAATCAAAAAAACATATTAACATCTTCAAAACATCAGTTTAATAGCAAATGTGGTGCAAATACTTGCAACACAACAAAATACAAAAACAAGCTGCAAATACAAATACAAACCATAGTTGTACAAATACCATGGTTAAACTATGGTTTGAGTAGTAAATCCATGGTTAATTTGTTAATGATTACAGCAACCATTTTTTGTTTGCTTTTTTATGTAATGTATTTATTAATTCATTTCAATAGTAAAACCATAGGCTGTGTTTAGTTTTTGTAAGGTTAGTTGTAAAAGTAAGTTAGCCAGCTTACATAACCGTTCACAGTTACAGTAATTGTGTATTTAGTCATCTTATTTAGGCTAATAATATCCACACAAAAAATAAGCTAAGAAATCGTATGACCAGGGTTGTTTAAATAAACAAAGATCTTTTCAGAGCAAACATTGATAAATTATGTCCCAGCCATGTTTGTCACTTTACGGTTCTCTTAAATACTTCCGATGTGGTCTGTGTTTTTGCAGCACATTTATTTATTTGTTGTCATGTGTTGTCAAACTGATGAAGATGTTTTCATAACTTGCAGGTGTTTTTGTCATTTGCAGCGCGTTTAGCTCTCATGCCTACCATATCAGGTCCTGTTGGGGTATGGGTGTGTTTGTTTTGGAGCTAAAGAATCGGGTCAGGGCAGACGAGACGCAGGCTGAAGCACAATAATAATCTAATCTAATAATCTAATAATAACCATTACTTTGTATCCACCTTCTCACTACATGCTGTTCTGTTGTCAAACAAACCACGATGGTGCTGCCACTGATGTTTATGTTCTCTGTGTGGATATGTGCTATGACTCCTGACCCGGGGTCCTACGAGGAGCTGGTACCTGCCTCAATTATGCCTGTAGCGGGAACCATAGTGATCATTTACAGGTGCATCTCAAAAAAAATTTATGTAGTCGAAAAGTTCTTTATTTTTTTGTAATTTAATTCATAAAAAATAACTTTCTTATATTCTAGATTCATTGACCACAAACTGAAATATTTCAAGAGTTTTTTGTTTTAATTCTGATGTTGACTTACAGCTTAGAAAATTAAAAGTAGGATTTTTTTTTTAAGAAAAATAAAAATCCAAAGTAGGTTTAATTATGCACTCAATACTTGGTTGGGGCTTCAGTGTGGCGTAGCATAAAGGTGATCAGCCTGTGGCACTGCTGAGGTGTTACTGAAGCCCAGGTTTCTTTGATAGCGGCCTTCAGCTCCTCTGTATTGTTCGTCAGATGTTACTTCTCTTCCTCTTCACAATACCCCATAGGTTCTCTGTGAGGTTCAGGTCAGGTGAGTTGGCTGGCCAATCAAGGACAGTAGTATCATGGTCATCAAACCACTGGGAAGTGTTTTTTTTTTCACTGTGGACAGGTGCTAATATCCTGCTGGAAGAGGAAATCAGCATCTCCATAAAGCTTATCAGCAGATGGAAGTGCTTCCAAAATCTCCTGGTAGATGGCTGCATTGACTTTGAACTTGATAAAACACAATGGAGCAACACCAGCAGACATCACGTCACCCAAATCATCTCTGACTTCAGAAACCTCACACTGGACTTTGAATTCTGTGCCTCTCCAGTCTTCCTCCAGACTCCATACCTTGTTTTCCAAATGAAATGCTAAATTTACTTTCATCTGAAAAGAGGACTGTGGACCACTGAGCAACAGTCCAGTTATTTTTTTTTTATCCTTATACCCAGGTGAAATGCTTCTGACATTATTCTCTGGTTCAGTAGTGGCTTGGTTCTAGGAATGTGACAGCAGTAGCCCTTTTCCTGAAGATGTCTGGTCTGAGTGTGGCGACTCTTGATGCACTGACTCCAGCTTCAGTCCACTCCTTGTGACACTCTCCCAAGTACTTGAATCAGCTTTTTCTGATAATATTCCCAAGGCTGTGGTCATCCCTGTTGCTTGTGCACCGTTTCCTACCACACTTTTTCCTTTCTGTCAACTTACTATGAATATATTTTGATACAGCACTCTGTGAACAGCCAGCCCATTCAGCAATGACCTTCTGTGGCTTACCCTCCTTGTGGAGGTTGTAGATGATCGTCTTCTGGACAACTGTGAAGTCAGTAGTCTTTCCCATAATTGTGGTTTCATGTTCTAAACTAGCCCAGGAGGTACCATGTATTTAAACTAAAAAATAATCAAGTGAATCAAGCTCAAATAGAATATTCAAATTTTTGAGATACTGAATTTTTTATTTTCTTAAGCTGTAAGTCGTAACCATCAGAATTAAAACAAAATTTTTTTTTAAATATTTCAGTTTGTGTGCAATGAATATATAATATAAGAAAGTATGCTTTTTTGAATTAAGTTACAAAAAATAAAGACCTTTTCTATGATATTAAATTTTTTTTAGATGCAATTGTACTGTCGTCTATGACTGTGCTGGTGATTTTTCTGGACTGAAAAAATTTGACTGCTGGACAGCTTGGTCCCCCCCAGTTAAAAAATCCTATCTGCGCCCCTGGAATAAGAACTAAACTTAGCATGAGTCGAGTGAATCAGATTTGTGACTTGTTCCTGATTAGAGAGATAGGAAGTTTTACAAATGATCCGCATTAAAACCATCCCCCAAACGGTTGTATTTAGAACCATAGCATACTGAATAACCCTTTTATGCTGACTTGTGTCTGTCCACAACGTTATCTCAGATCTTTTGATAGTTCCGTGTCACCCATAGCTGACTGTTTGCTCCAGTTGCACTACCAAGGATTGAAATGCTCCGGGAAAGCTCTTTTCATTTTTATTAATTTTTTTCTGACATGCTTGGATGTTATAAGTTGCACTGAGTAAATACAGCTAGATAAACAAAAACTGTGTCCATCTTCATTTCATTTAATCATACATTTCTCAATGTTATTTAAAAAAAAAAAAGATTTTGCATCCTCTGTCTGTCTCTTGGCAAAAAAAAAGGTCTTCAGACAAGACTTTAACATTAACTGGTTATAGACGTAATTCTGACCGCTTTTGGATCTAATAAAAAACTTGAACAGTTTTTGAGAGGTGTAAAGTATTTGAGTAAATGTAATTACTGTACTTGAGTATCTTTTTGGAGACTAGTTGTACTGAGTATCAAGGATATTAGCAATTTTTACTCTCTACTTCACTACACTTTTAAATAAGGATCTGTTCTCTTTAGTCTACTATATTTGTAATGAGACTTGCAGTTACACATTACACTTTGCATGACAACAAGCTTTTTCTGCAGCAGTTTATTTCTGCTACAAATGAAGTGACATCGCAAATACAGGGCATTGAAAATACAAAATCTTGTGCGTTTTGCCCCTACTCACCCAAACTTGTCAACATGGCTACTTATACGTGAATGTGAGTTCCTTAGCAAATAGTTGTGAATTACAGGTGTTTTATATATGAGATGAGGACATGACTGCACATCCAGTGTAAGAAGGATTAGTGTTGCATGGTGCACCGATACTTCAAAAGTATCGCGATTCTCAGCAATTAAAAACGTTACGATTCCTAAATTTATTAGTATCGATACTTACTGGCATTAGTGGCATTACTAAACTGATTTGGCTTTACTAAAATGTGTGCATAATCGCTTTAAATAGTTTCAATAATTTTTTCAGATGAACAAAGCACGAGGTTTTCTTGCATAATTAACATTTTAATTGTTTGGTCAGACAGTTCATATATAATATTCACATTAATCGGGGATTAAACATGGAGTTATGTTCTGTATGCTAAATATGAAAACGAGCGTATCTGCACAGCACCTATAACTGCGCTCTGTATCTGCTGATTGCTGATCGAGATTTACATGCTTGGCTCACTGACCGTGTATACTCATTAATTTCGTTCATAAACGAGATGTATCAGTTCATTAAACTCATTGACGAATGAGAAGATCTCTCGATCTCATTCAGTGAAGGGCGGATTCGTTCACTACATTCAACGAATCACATGCTCCGTCACATCTTGAGTAACGTACTCGGTTACTAACGTAACCTCGGTTCCCTGAGATGAGGGAACGAGTACTGCGTAAGCTAGCTTACGCTATGGGAAAAGGTCCCCTTTTCTCGAGAATATGAAGCCAAAAATTATCCTTAATTTTTAAATAATGTAAAACGCAGTGCTGCAGCACAGCAGACCTAAGCGAAGCGGCTCGCGCGCTTATTGGCTGTGCTGTGGCAACTGCAGCAACCTATGGTGAGGCGGCGGAGAGGAACGAACCAATGGGGGCGCTTCGCGCCCATTGGACATCAGAGCGCGCCAAAATAGGCGTGGCTGGAACTATATAAGCCACCGCTTCACCATAGGGATCAGGTTTTAAATCGACTGAAGCGATCACCCGGTCCGAGCACATAGCACGGCAGGTTACGCAGTACTCGTTCCCTGATCTCAGGGAACCGAGGTTACGTTAGTAACCGAGTACGTTCCCTTTCGAGAGTACTCTCGTACTGCGTAAGCTAGCTTACGCTATGGGAACACAATGTAAAACGCCGTGCGTGCTCGGGAACTTCGACCTGTCACAGCCCGAGGCGAGAGCCCGGGGCTTTATAGCAGGAGAAATCCCAGTCCCAACAGCCAACCTTAGTGAGCTTTATATAGGGAACGAAAAAAGGGGGACGTGATAAGGCTTAGCACGTCTATATAGAAAGTACCCTGGCCTGCAGGGCAGGGACTTGCAGATTATAGAATCTAATAAATGTGGACGGAGAGGCCCAGCCTGCCGCCGCACAGATATCATCCAGTGGTATCCCGCAGGACCACGCCCATGACGAGGCCATACCTCGGGTGGAATGGGCTCTGATTGCGAACGGGCAGTGAAGGCCTTTAGATTTGTAAGCCAGCGAGATAGTGTCTACTATCCATCGCGATAGGCCTTGCTTCGTGGTGGCGAGACCTCGGGTGCGCCCACCAAAGCATATGAAGAGCTGGTCCGACCTCCTGAATGAGGCGGAGCGTGCAATATAGGTTTTGAGAGCCCTGACGGGGCAGATGAAGCTCGCGTTGCTTTCGTCGCTTTGCGAGGAAAGGGCTGACAGCGAGATGACCTGTGCTCTGAACGGTGTTGAGAGCACCTTGGGGACATAGCCGTGTCTTGGTCTGAGAATGACTCTGGAGTCATTAGGCCCAAACTCGAGACAGTCAGCGCTTACAGATAGCGCATGTAAATCCCCCACTCGCTTGACTGAGGCCAGAGCCAGTAGAAAAGCGGTTTTGAACGAAAGAAGCTTCATATCGACAGACTGAAGCGGTTCAAAAGGGGGGCCCTTTAAGGCCTCTAGGACCGTAGACAGGTCCCAGGAAGGGATTGAAGGGGGTCGGGGAGGGTTCATCCGACGAGCTCCCTTAAGGAAACGAATGACCAGTTAGTTTTTTCCCAGTGATAGGCCGGCCACCGGAGCATGAGAAGCTGCAATGGCTGCCACATACCCTTTGAGCGTAGACTGGGATCTGCCCGCATCTAAACGCTCCTGTAGGAAGGAGAGTATCTCCGTCACGTCACATAAGTGAGGGTCTAGGTTCCGTGCCCCGCACCAGGTGGAGAACACTGACCATTTCTGCGCGTAAAGGCGCCTGGTTGAGGGCGCTCTGGCTTCCGTAATGGTCTTTAACACTCCCTTAGGGAGGTTCCCGGGTACCCGTTGAGGGGCCATACATGAAGGGCCCAAAGTTCGGGGTGGGGATGCCAGAGCGCGCCCTTCAGCTGCGTGAGGAGATCTTTCCGCAGCGGTATTGGCCATGGGGCTGTACTGGACAGCTGCATCAGCTCGGAGAACCAAGGTTGGGTCGTCCAGAGTGGGGCTACTAGCAGCATAGCACATCTGCTCTTCCTGACCCGATCGATGACCTGCTGTAGCATCGCGACCGGTGGGAAGGCATAAAGCGGGCGTCTGGGCCAATCGAGGGCCAGCGCGTCCCTGCTCTTTGGATAATATATTGGGCAATGAGCGTTGTCTTCTGAGGCGAGGAGGTCGACCTCTGCCCTGCCGAAGATGCTCCACACCAACTGAACCGTTTGTGGGTGAAGAGACCACTCCCCAGGGGGAACATTCGCCCTGGAAAGCATGTCCGGGCCCCGGTTCAGGATGCCAGGTACATGCGCTGCCTTTAGCAAGCGCAGATTGTAATGTGCCCATGTCAGAAGACGTTCGGTCAGGGTGTGCAAGGTTTTTGACCTGACACCACCCTGGCGATTTATGTAGGCCACCACTGACATGCTGTCTGATCTGACCAGAACGTGGTGGCCCTTTAAAAATGGGAGGAAAGATTTCAGGGATAGTTCGACCGCTATCATCTCCAGACAGTTTATGTGTAACAGTCGCTCCGGGCTCGACCAGAGGCCGGAGGCAGACCTGCCCTCGTACAGGGCGCCCCAACCGAGGTTGGATGCATCTGTCGAGACTACTTTCCATTTCGAGACAGCGCCCGTGCTTACGCCTAACTGATACCAGTTGGCTATTTTCCAAGGGGCCAGAGCTGTGATGCAGCCGTGGGTCACCTTGATGCGCGCGCGGCCGGAAATCCAGGCGCGCACTGGAACACGGTCTCTCAGCCAGCGTTGTAGTGGGCGCATGCGCAGCAGGCCCAGTTTGAGAACCGCAGAGGCTGATGCCATCAGACCTAGCATTTCTTGAAATCGTTTGAGCGGGTAAAGAGACCCGGCTTTGAACGACACGGCTAGATGCTGAATAGTGAGAGCGCGCTGTGACGTCAGACGCGCTGTACACGTCACAGAGTCTATGTCTATCCCCAAAAAGGAAATCCTCTGGCTGGGAGACAGAGCGCTCTTGACAGTGTTGATCGTGAGACCCAGGCATTCTAAATGGCTGAGGATCCAGGATCTGTGTGTCGTCAGTAGTTCCTCGGAATGGGCTAAAACTAGCCAGTCGTCGAGGTAGTTCAATACTCACACTCCCCGCATTCTCAGGGGTGCGAGAGCGGCATCCATGCACCGTGTAAACGTACGGGGCGCTACGGAGAGGCCGAATGGAAGAACCATGTACTGATAAGTCTGCCCCTCGAAGGCGAATCTCAAGAATGGCCTGTGATGAGGTGCTATTTGAATGTGAAAGTAAGCGTCTTTCAGATCCACTGAGAAAAACCAATCCCTCGGGCGAATTTGCGCGAGTATTTGTTTGGTAGTTAACATTTTGAACGATCGCGCCATAAGCGCTTTGTTCAAACGTCTGAGATCTAGGATGGGTCTGAGACCGCCATCCTTTTTTGGTACGAGGAAGTAGCGGCTGTAAAAGCCTGACTCGCGCTGCGCAGGGGGGACAGTTTCTATCGCCCCTTTTGAAAGAAGGTTTATCAGTTCGGCGCGAAGGACGTGTGTCATTTCGCTTTTCACTTTCGTTTCGACCACGGCGCGAAAGCGCGGCGGTCTGCGAGCGAACTGGAGCGAGTAACCTCATTTCATTATATTCAAAACCCAATTTGATATGCCGGGGATGGCCTGCCATGCAGCGGCTCGTGCGGCTATGGGTTGAATGTGCTTCGGGCACTGGCCGCCTGTTATGAGGGGACCAGTAGCTCGAGTATGCTGTGCTTGGGACACTGTGGTGACAGCGCTTATTTGTGGAGTTGCACACTGAGAAGTGGGCACGCGCGCTACATTTAGAGCACCTCCGGCGCGAGCGGGAAGGTGGGCATGAAAGGGGACCCGAGTGTGTTTTTGTGACACTCGGGGGAGTGTGTATACATGTAGGGGTGCGTACTGTGCAGTGGGCACACTGCCTACATAGAAAAAGCTCTTTTTGTGCTTTATTGAGGTCGCCGTGAAAACGGCGTTTGTGTGCAGGCGTGCGTGCATTGCAACAGGCTCGTTTACTGCAGTATAGACATCTCCAACCGCCCTTAGTGAGGGGATTGGAGGAAGTATGTGAGGTTTCTTGTGTGGTGGTCCGGCCGCAGCGGGACTTAACCACGGTCTTTTCAGCACGAAGGTCAGGAGGGCTTCGGAGGCTCGGGGTTCAGCACAATCCTGGGCCGAGGTCCCCGTCTCTCTGGCGGTTTGCGGCTCGTAGAGCGAGAGCGGTGCTGGGTTTTGGTCGCTGGGCGAGACTGTAAGTCTGGCTGCGATGGCTTCGAGGTCTGAGGGGGCGGCGCATTTCTACGGCGTCCCGCAGCAGAGCTAGAGCGTTTCGGCAGGAAGTGCCTCATTGCTTGAGACGTCTTCTGAGCCTCAGTGAAGCGTTCAGCGAAACCCTTAACCGACTGGCCAAAGAGGCCGGAAGGCGAGATAGGAGAGTCAAGAAAGGCGGATTTGTCGGCGTCTTTCATCTCCGTGAGCGTGAGCCAGAGGTGTCGCTCTAAAACAGCGAGGCTTGCCATGCTTCGGCCGATCGCTTGTGCTGTGGTCTTTGTCGCACGCAGGGCTAGATCAGTAGCGCTGCGGAGATCTTTAAAGTCATAGGTATCTGGGGCAGACTCGTCCAGGTTACGGAGAAGTCTGGCCTGAAAAACCTGCAGCACAGCCATGGTGTGTAGAGCCGAAGCAGCTTGACCAGCGGAGGTGTATGCTCGGCCAGCGAGAGCTGAGGTGGTGCGGCACGGTTTGGATGGATGCACAGGCTTCGACCACCATCCTGCGGCTGAGGGCGGGCAGAGGTGTGCAGCAATTGCCTCCTCGAGAGGGGGGAGGCTCTCGTAACCATGGTCTCGGGTGCCGTCGACAGAGGAGAGCGCTGACGAGACAGAAGTTTTCAAGCGTGCGGAGAATGGGGCTTTCCACGACTTCGTGAGTTCATCGTGAACTTCCGGGAAGAAGGGGGCGTTTCTTTGCGGAGAGGCCGAAGGGCGCCCCTGCAAGAACCATTCGTCCAGCCTGCTTTTAGCGGGCTCGTCTGGAGGAGACCAGTCGAGCTGAAGGTCGCTGACAGCCCTTGTAAGCACGCGAGTAAGCTCCGCGTCGATATCAGCGCGTTGTCCGGTGCAGCTGGGGGCTGTAGAGGGGGGGGGGGGTCCGCAATGGAGCCCGACCATTCCTCACTACTGGACGCGGCGAGAGAAAGGCTGTCGTGTCTGTCCTCTTCCGCCTCAGGCGCTCCGAAGGAGAAGGGGGCGCTGGTGAGCAGAGACTGGCGCTGCTCGTCCACGAAGAGGACAGGCGAAGGAGAGAGAGCGGGCGAGGCACGCGGGGAGTGTTCCGGCGTGAGCTCGCGTGTAGCAGTGTGCTCAGGCATTCTCTGATCGCGGCATTTCTTACGCGGCACTTGAGAGAGAAGAGGCGGAGCGGGTGGAGCATCGTGGCTGGTTTGAGCTAATCGAGCCCGCAGGGTCGATATAGCCATGTTGTCGCACTCAGGGCAGCCGCCCTTGGAGAGTGCATTCTCAGCATGCTCGCGGCCCAGGCAGGAGACACAGAGGATGTGGCGGTCCTCGCTGGGCAGAGGGCCTCGGCAGGAAGCGCAGGCCCGAGGCATTTGAAACAACGCCTCGAATTTTGGAGAAAAAAAAAGTGTGATGCAGCGGCAAACACACTAGCTTTATAAAGGATATAGTCACCCCCATTGGTTCGTTCCTCTCCGCCGCCTCACCATAGGTTGCTGCAGTTGCCACAGCACAGCCAATAAGCGCGCGAGCCGCTTCGCTTAGGTCTGCTGTGCTGCAGCACTGCGTTTTACATTATTTAAAAATTAAGGATAATTTTTGGCTTCATATTCTCGAGAAAAGGGGACCTTTTCCCATAGCGTAAGCTAGCTCACGCAGTACGAGAGTACTCTCGAAAGGGAACTCTTTTGCCGCGTTTCCACCGAAATTACCCAGAACATTTGTACCAGGAACTTTTTTTCCCAGGAACTTTTTTCCCCCCAGACCTGTTGCTTTCTGCGTTTCCACAGCGATGTAAAGTACTGGGAAGATTAGGCAAATAGACTGGTGACGTAAGTCTGCGCGCGTTTCTCAATACAAAGTACGCTGATTTTGGACGTGCATTCTCGGTAGTGCGGACTTTGTGCATTTGACTCGGGAGTGTGATGTCCGCGACGACGCAAATCCGGTAAATCTGCAAACATCAGCATATACTTGATAACTTCAGTCAGCTGACCATGGCTACTATTTTCCTCTCTGTATATTTACAATAAAAACGAAAAAGGATATCAAATACCACTGCCTCCTTTCGTTTTCCTTTAAGCATAATAACAGCTGCAGAAATGTACTTAGTTCAGGGATATGTGTATATATACAGCCATTACAATGAAACTAAATATTATATAGATTTGCCTTTTTTATTTTCATTTTAACATCTAGATAAATTGAATACAGACCAAAGATAACCTGTTAGATTTACCCAAAACGAATCATATTTTATTTTTAACCACTAAGGCCGGTGACACACTGGCTGCGTGGCGTCTCTGCTGCGTGCCAGAAGCGTCCCAGAAGCGTGGCGGATTCTGTGTCTTCACACACCAGAAGCGTGCCTGGCGCGGCGCTGGCGCGCTGCTGCTGTAGAGGAAACAGTTGACAGACCAGGCTCTTGTCTTCATGACAACATCAACTTTTTTTTACACACCTACAGATAAAGGACACCGTCAAAAGTATTGACGGCTAAATAGATTATGTTTGACAGGTGCAATATTTGAAAATCGTTAATTATTTATTTATTTTTTAAATTACATTTATATCTGAATTTGTCAACCTATAGACTTTCAAATATCAAAATATCATGAATTCATATGTATTTGTGTACAAAATGACATAAAAACACATTTTCCTATTATATTTTGCCTGGAAACGCTTCCAACACGCGCGCGTGTCGCGGTAAAAATAGGCGTCGGTTCTATTTCTAGCATGCATGCGTTTTCCGGAGACGCGCGTCTCACGCAGGCAGTCTGCAAGCTCTAACCTGTTAACATGGGAGCCGAATTAAAAACCGACACGCCACGCGGCTGAGACGCTTGCGCCACGCTTCCAGTGTGTCGCCGGCCTAAAGAGACATCAGAGCCAGCGGCACACATCAGAAGGTCTAGCCGAGGAGAGGCTGCTTCTCGGCGGATAGATGATCACTGAGCTCCCGCTGATCACGTGGAGTTCACTGTCTCTGAAATCGGCGAAACACATTTTTAGGCGCTGTCTTTATAAAAAAACCACAGATTTGAGTTTTAAACAACTACATTCTCGCCTGAAATACTTCTAAAATTACATTTCATGACACAATAAAACAGTGATATTTTGAACATGATCCGAATAAATGGTGGTTGAACTCAATCAATGCTGCGTGAACTCAACTCGCTTTGGCTACTGCAATTTTCCTCAGTATATTTACAATAAAACTAAATAGGATATCAAATACTACTGCCTCCTTTCGTTTTTCATTTAAACATAATAACAGCTGCATAAATGTACTTAGTTCAGGGATATACAGCCATTACAATGAAACGAAATATTATATAAATTTGCCTTTTTTATTTTCATTTTAACATATAGATAAATTGAATACAGACCAAAGATAACCTGTTAGATTTACCCAAGACGAATTATATGTTATGTTTAACCCAATAAAGAGACATCAGAGCCAGCAGCACATATCAGAAGGTCTAGCCGAGGAGAGGCTGCTTCTTGGCGGATAGATCATCACTGAGCTCCTGCTGATCGCGTCGAGCTGACCGTCTCCTAGATCGGCGAAACACATTTATAAATAGGCGCTGTCTTTATAAATAAACCACAGATTTGAGTATTAAACAACTACATTCTCGCCTGAAATACTTTTAAAATTACATTTCATGACACAATAACAGTAATATTTTGAAAATGTTGATCCGAATAAATGGTGGTTGAACTCAACCAATGCTGCGTGAACTCAACCTATCAGAATGTTGAGCGGCCAAGTCCCGCCCCCGAAAGTTCAGGAACTTTGAAAAAGTACCACCTCGCCAGCAGGGACTTTCTGAGGGGCATTTTTTTACCCGGAACTTTATTTAGTTCCTGGTTCCTGCGGTGGAAACACACCAAAGTCCAAAGTCCCTAGTTCCTGGGTAAAGTTCCTGCGGTGAAAACGGGGCATTTGACAGGATGAAACAGTTCACAGAGCTGTTCACGAGCTAATAGCTGCTAATAAAGAAATATGATAATAGAGAAATATGAGTCAGTGGATTACCTGAACGAGAACGATTCGTTCACCTAAAAGATTCGTTCACGGACGAACCATCACTAGTGCAATTTCATTTAGCCTATATTAAATATTTGGAATACATATTTTCATATTTTATTAGGTTCTTTGATAAGGTTACAATACGAAGGTCTAAGCAGCAATGTGATGTCCCCAATGCACAGGTCGGGGCGGTTAAAGAAATGTTACTTTATTTGCGGGCTGAGGCGGGCCAAATCATTTCATAAAAGTGGGGCATCACCAGGCTGCATGTGCGAGCACAAGTAATACTGTGGCCGCCGGTCCACGACTGGTAGAAAAAGATGACGCTCAAAGCTTACTGGCTGAGTTTTCTCCTCTGAAAGAAAAGGTTGCACAACTGACAGAATAAGTTACAATATCTGAGATATTGCTGCTAAATTTTATTAGCTTTTTATTTTTTTACTTGAATGCCATTGCTTAAATTGATATTATTTATCTTTTGACATTTAATCTAACTAAATTAACATTTAGTTCAGAAACATTGTTTAATATAATCGCTGTTCATATTTTTATTCAAAGTTCAGAATGAAGATAAATTTATTACTCTTATGTTTCTTATGATAACTGAGATAATGCTGCTAAATTTATTCTTTCTTTACCTTGAATGTCATTGCTCTAATTTATTTTTTATATTTTGATATTTCATAGTAAGTTCAAGTTTAATATATCTGCTGTTCATATGTTCATTTATTAGTGTGTTATATGATTAGAATGTTGTCCTGGTTTTAAAATAAAGCATAGCAATGATATTTGAGAGTGTATTTTCCCTTTCAGGAAAAGTATCGAAAAAGTATCGAAATCGCAATTCTTGACTAGGTATCGGTATCGAAACAATAATTTTGGTATCGTGAAAACACTAAGAAGGATTTGATTTAAAATGTTACTTAACATTATTTTATTTATCCGTCATAATGAAGATAACTTTTTGGAGGATATTGTGGTTTTGGTTGTTGTTGCTGTTTTTTAAATCATTTTTTTTTTTTTTCAATTTTGAGGAGTTCAATTATATTTTGGTTATACAAAATGAATGCGATTGCCCTCCTCTTTCTGGTTTTTCATAGGGATGTGCACGGATAGTCGAACATTCGAATATTCGTTCTGCTCTAATTATTCGATAAATAAAAATGAAATTCCAATTTCGCAAAAAAAAAAAAAAAAAAAAGTTCACAATAAAACCTAATTTGGTCGCTTTTTGTGATTCTCCATGGCATATTTGAAGGTGTATGCAAGCAAAAAATAATTAATGAATGATTAAGGGGCCATTCACATATCGCGCCTAATAAGGCGTGGAAAAGGCTATGCGCTCCGCTTTCTCCTTCTTTCCAAAGCGCTCGGGCAGAAGCGCTCCTGAGGCGACGCGTTCTCTCCATGAAGACGCGGAAATTTCAGCAAAGGATAAATTGATTTGCAGCACAAAAAAAATCGCTTTCAGTAGCTCTGCTACTAAATTTATTTCAAAATGGCAATCCATATACAGCTATGATCAGCTGTTCCTTCATCTTGGCTGAGCTTTCAACGTTGTTACAGGAAAGGATGAAGCTGAATGTTCAGTTCTTGTCACATGACCTGCGGTGCGCTTGCGGCATTCTGAAAGTTGAGATGTTTTTAACTCGATGCTGTTCGGACGCGCCTGGAAAAAACGAGACCGCGTCGCACCGCGTGCGCCTACATTGGAAATAACGAACTTGAGCATGCAAAAGACGCGATATGTGAACGCCCCCTAAAAGAACTGCGGTCTTCTAGTACTTCAAATATGCCGTGGAGAATAACAGAAAGTGATCCAAGAACATTGGTGCAGCATCTCTCAAGCAACGAATAAACACCGCTAACTTGGAGAATGCAGTGAAAACTCCTCTTCTCGCGTCTGCCCTAGACCCTCGGCACAAACTTCTCAGGTTTCTCGATGAAAACATGAGAGAAGTAAGAAAAAAAAACTTTTTTGAACATTATCAGAACATTTTCCTTGATGCGAGTGGTGCGGATGCAGCCGCTGTCACCAACGATGAAGAAGATGCAATGCCCACTCGTCCGAAAAGGCTGAGCCAGTTCTCCAGCGATGATTACAGAGAGTCCAGCCGAGACGAGTGGGAACAGTTCTTGCTGGAGCCATGTATTCCACCAGATGAGGATCCCATTCAGTGGTGAAACGAAAACACGAAGCGCTTCACAAAATGTATTCGCTTAGCACACCGTTGTGAGCCCCGCCAACGTGTGTGTCGTCAGAGCGCGTTTTCTCCACGTCCGGCCTTATTGTTAACAGACTAAGGAGCCGACTTTCCCCCAATCATGTTTACATGCCCGTATTTCTTAACAAGAACATTTGAAACAATAGAAAAAAAAGCAAAAAAGATTTGCTGACAGTTTAAAAGTTAAGTGTAAGCTACATTCTGTACAATAGCCTAATTGCTGCAGGCTGCTTTACGTTTTTTCTTTGTTCACTTTTTTTGTTGTTGCTTTTAATCTGTACTTTTGTTTGTTTGCACGCATTGTTAAAGGTTTTCAGCTACAAAACACGATGTGTAATGTTCAAGCTTATTGTAAGCTTGTTCAAAATGACGAAAACAAATGTTGCTGAAAAATAACGTCTGACTCATTAAACTTAATTTAAATAAACGAATATTCGAATATTCGTTTTTTGTGAGCTCAAATATTCGAATGTGATATTTGTGGAAAACGCCCATCCCTAGTTTTTCACTGGCATGTCTCTTTGACTATTGTATCTTTGAGCCAACAGTGCTCTCACTGCTCTGTGTGTGTGTGCACTTAGGATGGGTTAAATGCAGAGCATGAATTCTGAGTATGGGCCACCATACTTGGCTTTATGTCACATCACTTATGTTAAACTGCTTTAAATTACTTTTTTTCACATCAATCTACACTCCACACACCATAATGACAATGCAAAAACAGAACTGTCAAAACTTCATACATATATATATACTGTATATACAGTCTTGGCCAAAAGTTTTGAGAATTACATAAATATTAGTTTTCAAATTTTGCTGCTAAACTGCTTTTAGATCTTTGTTTCAGTTGTTTCTGTCATGTACTGAAATATAATTACAAGCAATTCGACAATTACATGACATTTCTGCAAAGAGTCAGTATTTGCAGTGTTGGCCCTTCTTTTTCAGGACCTCTGCAATTCGACTGGGCATGCTCTCAATCAACTTCTGGGCCAAATCCTGACTGATAGCAACCCATTCTTTCATAATCACTTCTTGGAGTTTGTCAGAATTAGTGGGTTTTTGTTTGTCCACCCGCCTCTTGAGGATTGACCACAAGTTCTCAATGGGATTAAGATCTGGGGAGTTTCCAGGCCATGGACCCAAAATTTCAACATTCTGGTCCCCGAGCCACTTAGTTATCACTTTTGCCTTATGGCACGGTGCTCCATCATGCTGGAAAAAGCATTGTTCTTCACCAAACTGTTGTTGGATTGTTGGAAGAAGTTGCTGTTGGAGGGTGTTTTGGTACCATTCTTTATTCATGGCTGTGTTTAGGGCAGAATTGTGAACCCCACACATGAATGGTGTCAGGATGCTTTACTGTTAGCTTGACACAGGACTGATGGTAGCGCTGACCTTTTCTTCTCCGGAAAAGCCTTTTTCCAGATGCCCCAAACAATTGGAAAGGGGCTTCATTGAAGAATATGACTTTGCCCCAGTCCTCAGCAGTCCATTCACTATGGTTTCTGCAGAAGATCAATCTGTCCCTGATGGTTTTTTTGGAGAGAAGTGGCTTCTTTGTTGCCCTTCTTGACACCAGGCCATCTTCCAAAAGTCTTTGCCTCACTGTGCGTGCAGATGCGCTCACACCTGCCTGCTGCCATTCCTGAGCAAGCTCTGCACTGGTGGCACTCCGATCCCGCAGCTGAATCCTCTTTAGGAGACGATCCTGGCACTTGCTGGACTTTCTTGGACGCCCTGAAGCCTTCTTTACAAGAATTGAACCTCTTTCCTTGAAGTTCTTGATGATCCTATAAATTGTTGATTTAGGTGCAATCTTAGTAGCCAAAATATCCTTGCCTGTGAAGTCATTTTTATGCAATGCAATGATGGCTGCACGCGTTTCTTTGCAGGTCACCATGGTTAACAATGGAAGAACAATGATTTCAAGCATCACCCTCCTTTTAACATGTTAAGTCTGCCATTCTAACCCAATCAGCCTGACATAATGATCTCCAGCCTTGTGCTCGTCAACATTCTCACCTGAGTTAACAAGACGATTACTGAAATGATCTCAGCAGGTCCTTTAATGACAGCAATGAAATGCAGTGGAAAGGTTTTTTTGGGATTAAGTTAATTTTCATGGCAAAGAAGGACTATGCAATTCATCTGATCACTCTTCATAACATTCTGGAGTATATGCAAATTGCTATAATAAAAACTTAAGCAGCAACTTTTCCAATTTCCAATATTTATGTAATTCTCAAAACTTTTGGCCACGACTGTACTCGTGTAAATATAGCGTTTCAGCGTCAGTTCAGGCAGGCCATGTAGTCAAGCTCGGCTGTCAGCTGATACCCAGATCTAACAGCTGATCTGATCGCTAAAGCACTCAATTGGTCCATTTCAATCAGGGCGCCCTATTTAAGTGCATTTTCAGTCTGCTGCTTGGCTGCTTCCACTGCATTGCTTGCAAAGCGCAGCTTTTTGCATATAATGAGATTACTCTTATATTTTGCTGTACTCACCCAACTGCTGACCATGTCTACCACCGGCGCAAATGATGAAGACCAATGGCAAATTGAATCCATCGAAGAATCCCAGCAACAAATAAGTCAAGCAGAAGAAGCCATCCAAGACGAAAGCAACGCTTCTATCCGTCGGAGCTCACGTCTGGCGAGTAAATCATATAGTCCTCTCAGCATCATTGACTGGCCACTGCCGAAGTTACTGGAAACCTTGTATAGACACGATATCCCGGCACCGACTGGAGCTACGCATAAGGAACTGTTTGCTTTGCTTTGCTTTGTGAAAAAGTTTACATCCCAGCAGCAGATTTTCCTCCTCCTCCTCCTTTCTCCGGCAGGAAACAGGCGCAGAAGAGAAAGAATATCGACCCAGCTTCCACTCCGACTGATGTTGCACCCAAGCGGGCAGGTGGTTCAGCTGTCACAAACCGAGCAGTCAACTTTTCTTCAGTCCAAAGCAACGACCCAGTGTTGTCCACATTGTCAAGCATTCAGTTTTCGCTCTCCGACATGAACTCCAGAATTCAGGTTTTGGAGTCCGGTTTAACATCAAAGTCCTCGGCAAATCTTCTCTCCTCCGACCTGTCTTCCGAGAACTCCTCATCAGCTACGGCGCGGCTGTCCATGGTGCAGGACGATGACGTCATCAATTCGGGGACTATACCGCGAAGAACGATGGGAAGTGCAGTTCCAGTGTCTACAGGCTCTCCATTCTTTCCGCCGGCTGCTGCGATTTCTCATCAGTTGAGAAGCCAAATCGTTGCAGGTAATGATGTTAAACTTGTGAAAATATTGCTGTGCTCAGAAATGAGTGAGAAACGTGTTGTGGACTGCGGCGATGTATCCATTATGCTTAAAGACAGCGATCCCCGGCTTTCCAAAATGTTAACACTAGCTGAGTTTAACGTGGCATTTGGTGTTTACAGAGATGTCATATGCGAAATCTTTCCGTCTCATAGAGCCGAGCTGGACACCTATTTAGCAATTATTTCTGACTTGGCTTTGACTTATGGAGGAACTCTCTTTTATGATTATCATAAGTCATTATCTGCAAAAGGGGCTATGTTTATTCAACGTTTCAATCAGAGATTGGACTGGTCAGTTGTCGACTTGACCCTCATAAGCAGACATTTCACTGGTCATCAAGCTCTCTCCTGCTCGATCTGTGGTTCTCATTCTCACACTCTTAATATATGCCCAAAATCTGTGTCTCCTCGACCCTCTAAATCTGGCTTTCAAACTGTTGACTCTAAGGTAACACCGTTTGCTACTCCGTTGTGCTATAATTTTAATGAAAATGTTAGCAAATTCTATAATTGTAATATGTGCATGCTTGCAGTTACTGTGGGGACGGCCACCCAAAATCTGTGTGCCCAAGACGAACTCGCTTTATGAAAAAGGAGAAAAAGAAATAAAGCCATCAACCCCAGTCAATGTTCCAAAACTGGGACAGGCATTGAGAAATCATCCTAACCGCTGCTTCGTAAATTATTTAATAACTGGACTTATTCAAGGTTTTTTTGCAGGACTGATATGGTTGCCTAATTTTTCTTTTTCCTGTAATAATTTGCTTTCTGCTGTAAAAGAACCTGAAATTGTCGATACATTGTTGGAAAAGGAAGTTAAGAAAGTATTCCTGATTGGGCCTTTTGATAAATCTCCCTCCTAAATTTTTCGGATTAACCCTATAGGGATTGCTACTCGAAAATATTCAGGGAAGAAACGCTTAATTTATGACTTGTCTGCCCCTCATAATGACGCCGCTCAAAGTAAAGTATCAACAGTCTTATTCCACTAGCTCCGTTTTCTCTGTTTTACGCAACTATTGACGATGCAATTAAGTTCATTAAAATTGCAGGTAGGGGTGCATGGCTTGCAAAGGCAGATATTTCAGACGCCTTTAAAGATATGCCTTTACATCCATCGCAGTGGCATTTATTTGGCATCAAATGGAGGGAAAATTTTTATTTTTCAGTCAATCTCACTTTCGGCTGTCGCAGTAGTCCAAAAATATTTGATACACTATCAGAGGCGCTATGTTGGATTCTCCTTAATAACTACAAATTACCATACGTGCTCCATCTTTTGGACGATTTTCTGCTAGTGGATTATAAAAATGCAAAGCCAGAAAGATGCATTTCGGTTTTAAAACACACTTTCGCTGATTTAGGTGTTCCCCTTTCTGAGGAAAAAACTTTAGGTCCTCTTAAAGTTATCGAGTTTTTAGGCATTACATTAGATTCCAATCTAATGCAAGCTTCGTTGCCCCTTGAGAAATTAAATCGCATCAGAGAAATCATGAGAAATGCTCAGATGTCCATATCTTTTTCAAAAAAGAGATTTGCTCTCTCCACTAGGCCATCTTAATTTTGCGATGCGTATAATTCCCAAAGGCAGGTCTTTTATTGAGATCTTAAAGATCTTAAGGACATGGTTACCTTAGATCCAGGCTGCAGATCAGATCTCAAGTTCTGGTCTTTTGCTCCTTGAAAATTGGAATGGCATTTCCTTTTTTCACTATGATGATCTGGAGTCTTCTGCAGCCCTTAATTTGTATACAGATGCTGCGCCTTCTGTCGGTTTTGGTATTTTTTTTTAATGGTCAGTGGTTTGCTAGTAAAGGCCAAAGGAGCTGCTATCTGTGCCTGATAATAACATGTCCACCGCTTAGCAACTTCAACATTAAAAATGTACGACACTGCTTGGTCTCATTTTAGTTCTTTCTGTGCCACCTTCTCTGTAAATGTATTGCCTGTCAATGTATCATTTGTTAGTGCATTTATAGTCCACTGTTTTGAGTCCCGTAAAATGCAGCCTTCATCCATCAAAAGTATGATCACCGGGATCCAATTCCACCTGCGCTGCCTGGATCCATCGACTCTCAGCTTGCTCAAAAATTCATCAATTCGTCTCCTGCTTAATGGACTTAAAAAAGAGAAACCTAAAGGCAATGATCAACGTCTCCCTCTCACACTTCTGCTTCTGAAAAAGTTAATATCACGTCTGAGAGAGGGATGCTTTGGGACTCATTCTGATATTATGTTAGAATCTGTTTTGCTTATGGCTTTCTATGGCTTTCTTAGAGGTGGCGAGTTTTCAACCCACACAAATTCCTTCAGTTCCTACACATGACGTCACAATATCAGACGTTTAAATTTTTTCTCACCACTTCACCATATTGCTAAAGCACTCAAAAACTGACAGGAACGGGGAAGGATCTGTTGTGTACATTTCTGAAACTAACTCTGCTTTTTGTCCTCTGTCGTCTATGCTGGCTTATCTGAGGAGTCGTCCACAAGTTCGTCTGGAGGACCCATTATTTATAACGGAGGAGGGAAATCCTATGTCCAGAGCCTGGTTTGCATCCCGTCTCCGCTTGCTTTGCTTCCCCCAGAGTATTATACGGCTCATTCACTGCGCATAGGGGCTGCTACAACTGCAACTTCCTCTACTCTTGTATCTACCCTTAAAGCTATGGGAAGATGGTCTTCAGTAGCTTATGAACGGTACCTCCGGCCAGATACTCGAGCCATCCTTGATGCTCAAAAAGCTATGAGTGATGCTTATGATCAATAGTTGAAATAAATATTGCTTCATTAATGGGCTTATTTAATTACAGCTTCGTTAGCTCATCTCCCTTCCTCTGCTAGCTTCACGTTAATCTATTGGCTTATTCTTTTTACTAAATAAGATTTGGCTTCTTAAAACGCTAATTTTTGATCCTCTGCTGGCTCTTCGATTTAGCCTGGTATGGTCTGTTTGGGGGGAATTTTATTTGCTGCTCTCCCAGTTTTAAATGGGAGATTGTCCCCCGAAGCTGCTGCTGTTACCTGACTAGTTTTCATGGAGCTCATGAAAAGGATGGGTAACTCAGAACAGAGCCATACCGCCAAATGTAACTTTAACAATGAAGCAAATAAAAGATATACAATTTGACTAAAGAATTGTCTATGGTATTTTTGACTCAAGTGGTCCTGACTGAAATGTTTTTAAATAGGGAAAACGTTGATGTGTTTGGTCACTTCTAAATTCATTGCTGCTAGATACCATTGAATATACTGGGCTAAGCTAAGTGCTTTCAAAGTCACCGCGCGCTAGAGTGATTAAGTGCACGCACTGAGATTAGAGAGGTATGTATCAACTCGTCTTAGAGAATGTCTGCTTTAAAATATAAACTCCCCAGCTTCTCCAAAAAAGGTTTAAAAAAAAACTTTAGTCTGTCTTTTGTTGACGAGTTCTTTTGGCGCTGCCATTGCTGCATTCCTCTGTTGTAGATGTCATTCCGAGAAATGCAGATGGAAAAGGTGTTGGTTTTGGTCAACTTTACTGCCGATCCAATTCAGAATCTCCCCAGAACTTTGTAATCAAAATAAACAGAAACGAAACATGAAATGTACCAGCAAAGCAAAACAAACACTTTCTTAATATACCATTTTTACCTTTGAAGTGTATTTATTGGGTCACTGAAGTTATCATCATATTCTGCAGTTCTGCACACAAACAAAAACAAAAAATAAATGCTTTGATATTTCAAATTGCTGGATAGGAAACATTGAAATTATTAATATTAGATAAGTGACCCTAAACTATTTAGTAATTTACCGTAATCCACAGTTGGCTGCATGTATCTCTATAACATCACCGTCAAAGGTTTTCTTGCACAGTGGACACTCAGCAGTCTGATTTGACATTAAAATACTGAGTTAAATTACACATAAACAATCTTTTAGGAAACATGCATAAACCATAAACTGAAAATGCATATATTTTTTTAAACACATAAATAGATAAATAAATATCCTTTTCACCTTCTCTGTCCAGACTTAATTTACATATGAAGCACAGCTTTCAATATCTGGTGACTTTTCCAATTCCTGAAAACTTAAAAATCACATAAAAATTGTGTTTTCAGAGCTTATAAAATATTAACGAAAGATCAGTATAATTATTATTATTTTTTTTAAACACACGACTCTTTTCAAGTGTCAATAGAAGTTGAATTAGCTTCTTGTGGGGAGTCTGGGGACTTCTCAATCGACTGGAAATAAAACAGAAACTCATCAACCTTGTTTTTAGAGCTCACTGATGACTAAAATAAACATCTTAGACTTACATCATCACTTGAGATACACAAATCCACATGTTCCATCTTACAGTGTTTTATCTGTACTGGAAGGCACTGAAGGGGAACCATTTTGCTGCATAGCACACTGGGCTTTGGGCATTTTTTCGAATTCCCTTGCATCAGGTGGTAATGGAGTTATGTCAATTTGTTCTTGCAGAGGAACTACACACATTGTGCTCTTTCCATTGCTGCTCACGGTTTTTAATTGCTGTCCATTAAACCCCATCAGGGTCAGGAGGGATGACAGTCAATTTCCGTTGACCACCTCCACCTATGATTCAAAGTATTTAACAGAATATAGAAAGACAATACACCAAAAATATTTAACAGATAGAATCCACCTGATATCTATAAACGCGTATGATTTCAATTCACATAAGTTTTAAGAGGTTAGGAAAAATTTTTCAAAACGATCCTACATACCTGAGCACTTGTGAAGCAACCATCCTCCGCAGACTTTTGCCAGTTTTAGATATGCATTAACAAGCACCTCTGATAGCTTAATTATCAAAGTAAAACAGAGTAAGGAAATTCACCCAACACAAAAAAACAAGAAAAAATACATTATTGATCTTACCTCTGAATGAGTCATGTTTTTGGTTATAGTTAATGATCTTCTCCCAAGTCCTGCAAGTGTAAGTTGTAATTCTGTCTCTCCTTTGGGAGTTTTCTCATATTTTTGGTCAAGGAGAAAAAAAAAACATCAAAAAGGTTTTCTGTGGCCGTTTATATGGTCCAAAACGGTTTTTACCCCTCACTTCCTTTCTGAAGATTTCAGGAAATGACCTAAAAAGGACTTCATTTTTATTTTGAGCCAGTTTAGAACATTGAGAACACTCACATGCACACTAATATATGTGATGTAATGTTAATGTGTGATGAAACTTATATACAGTATGTAATCCAAAAAATATATACACTGGAAATCTCTGGCGGGCCGGTATTGGCCCGCGGGCCGCCAGTTGACGTTGCATGCTCTATGACATCCGGCCCCCAGAATAATACTGAATTCAGGAATAGCCTTGTAAGAGGAAAAAGTTTAGGGCTGGTCCATATACCATTTTTTGAGCTTCGGTAGTAATTAACATCGACTATTCGAAGCTTCGGAGAGAGGGGCTGTACATATTTTTCTCTCTAATAAAGGCAGGAATCTGTGTCTGTATGT
Source organism: Carassius carassius (assembly GCF_963082965.1). Taxonomy (NCBI): domain Eukaryota; kingdom Metazoa; phylum Chordata; class Actinopteri; order Cypriniformes; family Cyprinidae; genus Carassius; species Carassius carassius. The sequence goes on along the minus strand of NC_081804.1, from coordinate 3,051,446 downwards.
CCGTTTGCATTTTTGTTATTTCGAGAACCGTTCATCCAATCGACTTCACAAGGGAGTGCAGTGTCGCATTTGGTGCAATATAGATGGACACTCTAGACGCGACACATTCAGAATTAATAAACTTTTAGTAAAATACAGTTTACTAACAGTCACTCAGAACAGCGCGAGCGGGAAGCGGCGCACCTCACGCGGGCAGGGCTTGCTCCAAGAATGGACACTGCACTAGTGATATAAAACGCAAACACACAGGTCTGTTAAATTAAGCAATACTTTTAAGGTAGTCTAATATTTTTCTGACTAACAAATTGGCACAGTAAGGGTAGATTTAAATAAAGAATAACTAAATTTAAATAAAGAAAAAACAAAATTTAAACAAAGAAAAACTAAATTTAAATAAATAAAAAACTAAATTTAAATAAAGAAAATACATATGCTAATACATTTTGTTTCTATTAGCTACTCTATTTTCCACAATGTCAAAGCAACAAAACACAAGCTCACCCCCAATTTCCACCAGATGTGTAACGGCTGCGGAACGGCTCCGCTGCGTGACAGCTTCGTGTTCCATCGTCTGTCAATACCCACCAGGTCCGTATTTGTTGCGTAACGGCTGCGGTCATGACTGACAGCTGACGTCACGATGCCCCATGTAATCTCGCGAATTCTGGTGTGATCGTGCGATATGTAGTTTCTATAAACAGAACTACCAAACCAGGAACAGTTTTCCATCCGAAGGAGTAACATTATAGGATATAACTCTTTTCTTTTCTCTTTTCATTTCTTCATCCATCGTGTCAACGGGGTTAAAACTTCAACAAGCCTGTCTCCGCCCATTATGACGTTTTCAAGGTGTAGTGTAGGGAAATATGAGCGCGGTGTATTTTATTTTGAAAATTAAACGGATCTTTTATTTTGTTTCTGGCTGTTCTGTTTTGTCACTCGACTTCCTGTCCTGTGTACTCTGCCCTGTAGTGCTGCGGAGCGCTCCGGCATCCGGCAAAAATAGAAGCTCTGCGTATCTGCTACGGAGGGCTGCGGATCGCTGGAGTCGGAACGGAGCTGTAACGCATTCAGTGGAAATACACTCATTGACTTTAATGGAAACCTATTGACTCCGCCGCCTTGACGGAGCCGTTACGCATCTGGTGGAAATTGGGGGTCAGACATGCACTTCGGTCCATAGCCAAACTCCGCTGTTCTAAGCTCTACACTCCCGTTGGAAACACGTCGGTTCTATTTCTAGCATGCACCCGTTTTCCGCGTGGCTCGGGCGCGCCTGAGACGCGTGTCACAGTGTGCAAACTTCAACCTGTTAAATATGGGAGCCGAAATAAAAACGGACACGCCATGCAGCTGAGACGCTCATGCAGCCAGTGTCTCACCAGACTTATTCAAGGGGGAATGAGAACCGTTTCGCAGGGGATCCCAGTGTGCAAAATAAAAAAAATAAAAAAACAATATTCGATTGTCAAATTTTCAAATCGAATACCAACCCCTCCGAACGAATATTCGGGTCCGTTCCATATTTATTTATTTTTAAATCTAACGGGGAAAAAAAGCAACACAGGTACAGCATTTCTAACTGAAGGCACTATGAATACGTACGTTTCAGTCCATTCTTCATTAAAACTTCGGTTCTATGAATCAACTTTTCGCTTAAGGCTCTTTGAGAGTGCCATTTTTCTTTCAAATATATTCAGAAGGCCTTTCTTCTAGTGTTCTCCACAAACTACGACCTGCATGTGACAGTGATGGACAGCTTGACAGCCTCACAAATATGAAGCCTAAAATACCGCTATCGCCCCCTGGTAGCTTGCTGCAGTACAGGTAAGATGTAAAAAATAACATAAATTTGGAATTAGAATTAGTATATCAAATAATAACATATTAGGATACAATTCGAATTTTATTTTATATTACAAGTATCTGGCCCTTACAGTGTCTGCAGAGAAAAATTCTGGCCCTTTGACAAATATAGTTGATGACCCCTGTCATAGAGGCTTCAGGTCATGAAATGTTTTGTTTAAAATGTTCTTCTAATGTGACGGTTTAACCAGAGATGTATAAAGTACTAGAGACCCATACTTGAGTAAAAGTACAAGTGCTCTATCAAAAAAGTGACATTTTAGTAGAAGTAGAAGTGCTCTTTAAGCACCACACTTAAGTAGAAGTACAAGAGTGTTCAACATTTTTTGTACTTAAGTATTGCAAGTAGTCTATTTTAAAATTTACTACTCAAGTACTGAAAGTAAAGTACAAGTATTGTGTTATGTAGTTATTAAAGAAAGTAGTCAAAAGTTTGAACATATTGTTTTTATTATTTCAAATGATTAACCTAAAGGACAATCACAATTCCTTTGACTGTAACTTTTTGTAAACAAAAAACTGATTAAAGTGTTAGTTCGCCCAATTTGCAAAATTATGTCATTAATAACATTATAGATTTAGTCCGAGAGCTCTGAGTCCCTCCATTGAAGCTGTGTGTACGGTATACTGTCCACATCCAGAAAGGTAAGGAAAACATAATCAAAGAAGTCCATGTGACATCAGAGGGTCAGTTAGAATTTTTTGAAGCATCGAAAATACATTTTGGTCCAAAAATAACAAAAACTATGACTTTATTCAGCATTGTCTTCTCTTCTGTGTCTGTTGTAAGACAGTTCAAAACAAAGCAGTTTGTGATATCCGGTTCACGAACGAATAATTCGATGTAACCTGATCTTTTTGAAACAGCTCACCAAATCGAACTGAATCATTTTAAACGGTTCGCATCTCCAATAAGCATTAATCCACAAATGACTTAAGCTTTTAACTTTTTTAATGTGGCTGACACTCCCTCTGAGTTAAAATAAACCAATATACTAGAGTAATTCATTTACTCAAACAGTACACTGACTGAATGATGTGAAGAGAGAGATGAACACCGAGCCAAGCCAGATAATGACTCGTTTATGAGTCAAGAACCGTTTCTGTCAGACGCGTCCGATTCGAGAACCGAGGAGCTGATGATACTGCGCATGTGTGATTCAGCATGTAGCAGACTGACACACAGAGTGTCTGAATCGAACTGATTCTTTTGGTGATTTATTCTGAACTGATTCTGTGCTAGTGTTATGAGCCCAGGTAAACCGAAGGCTTGCAGTCATCGCCAATGACGCCATTACGTCGAGCGCAAAAGAACCGGTGAACTGTTTTCTTCAACCGGTTTATTGAATCGAACTGTCAGAAAGAACTACTGGTGATCCGAAAACCGATGCAACCGGTTCTTGACTCGTGAATGAGTCATTAGGCGTGTCTCAATACCAAGTTCGCAGAGTCTGGACTTCCGTCCTTCCGAGTTCAGACTTGCCAAGTTCGACTCAGAAGAACGAACTCTTGAGGATGGGAGGATGCGAGTCCAGTCATTCTACAAATGGAATGGCAGCGTCACTCAGCATGCAATAGGCCTGCATGCTTTACTTGAATTAACTTCTTATTTATTTTCAATATATTAAATATATTAGTATTAAAAAACTAATATGTACCTACTCTGATTATTTTCACTTTATATTTACAATGAAATTTAATATAATATTAAACAACTGCCTCTTTTTTATTTTAAAACTATTAAACATATTAATATGTGGTTCAGGTAACATTACTACTGTTAAAGGCAGGAAAAACGGTTGAAAGGTGTAAATCAATAGTAAATCAGTGTAAATCAAAATGGAACACCTTGCGTTGAATTTCGTGCACAATAGTATTTTGAAATGTATTACTTAAAGTTGTGTTTTCTCCTTCGCCATTGATGCGAACCTGGTTCGAACTGAATTCTGGGTTGTTGCCCGTATCAAGGCCGCACAAGTCACCTCTCAATGCATCCTCGGTAAAAGGGGTGGATCAAGAACACATCCGGGGATTTGAACTGGACTTGGCTAGATGTGAACTTTGAATTGGAACAGTACTTGGCAGTGACTGATGACATTTTACAAGTCCACAAGAACACAAATACAGACAAGTACGCATATTGAGAAATGGCTATTATCTGGCTCAGCTGGTGTTCATCTCTCTCTTCACAGCAGTTCAGTCAGCACGCGCAGTCTTCTTAATTGCTTGATTCACTCAATGATGTGCCAGCTTCATCAAACCTGCCATCTACAGTTCTGGCAGTGGTAATGTGGGTTTGTAATGGAATGATTCGTAACATTTTTATAATTGTAACGAGTAACGATGCAGCACATAAAAAACATATCGGAGTAAAAGTATTAAACTCATCGAAAATATGTACTGAAGTAAAAGTGGAAGTAGTAGAAAAAAATAATACTCTAGCAAAGTACAGATACCGCCTTTTAGTACTTAAGTGCAGTAGTGAAGTAGTTCTACTTCGTTTACATTTACATTTATATTTAATCATTTAGCAGACGCTTTTATCCAAAGCGACTTACAAATGAGAACAATAGAAGCAGTCAGGACAACAAGAGAACAACAACAGTATACAAGTGCCATGACAAGTCTCAGTTAGTCTTGTATAGAACGCATAGGCAGGTTTTTTTTTTATGAAATGAAAAGACAAGAAAAGGAAAAGTGCTAGTGTTAGTTGGTTAAGTGCAGGCGAAAAAGATGAGTCTTTAGATGTTTCTTGAAAATGAGTAAAGACTCAGCTGTACGAATTGAGATTGGGAGGTCATTCCACCAGCTGGGCACAGTCCAGGCAAAGGTCCGTGAGAGTGATTTTGAACTTCTTTGGTATGGTACCACAAGGCGTCGTTCACTTGCAGAGCGCAAACTTCTGGAGGGCACATAAGATTTAACCAATGAGTTTAGGTAAGTTGGTGCCGTGCCAGTGGTCGTCTTGTAGGCTAGCATCAGTACCTTGAATTTGATGCGAGCAGCTACTGGTAGACAGTGTAACCTGATGAGGAGAGGAGTAGCGTGAGCTTTTTTTGGCTCATTGAAGACAACCCTCGCTGCTGCATTCTGGATCAATTGCAGAGGCTTGACAGTACATGCAGCAAGGCCCGCCAGGAGAGCATTACAATAGTCCAGTCTGGAGAGAACAAGAGCTTGGACAAGAAGTTGGCTTGCTTGCTCTGACAGGAAGGGTCTAATCTTCCTAATGTTGTATAAGGCAAACCTGCAGGACCGGGCAGTTGTAGCAATGTGGTCAGTGAAGCTTAACTGATGATCCATCACAACTCCTAGGTTTCTAGCTGTCCTCGAAGGAGTAATGGTTGATGAGCCCAGCTGTATAGAGAAGTCGTGATGAAGCAATGGGTTAGCTGGAATCACCAGGAGTTCTGTCTTCGTAAGGTTAAGCTGAAGGTGATGGTAATTCATCCAGCTAGAGATGTCACTCAGACAGGCTGAAATGCGAGCAGCTACCATCGGGTCATCTGGTTGGAATGAGAAGTAGAGTTGGGTGTCATCAGCGTAGCAGTGATAAGAAAAGCCATGCTTCTGAATGACAGATCCTAATGATGTCATGTAGATGGAGAAGAGAAGTGGTCCAAGTACTGAGCCTTGAGGAACCCCAGTAGCAAGGTGTTGTGACTTAGAAACATCACCCTTCCAAGACACACTGAAGGATCTGTCAGAGAGATAGGACTTAACCCACAGGAGTGCGGTTCCAGAGATGCTCATCTTTCTGAGGGTGGACAGGAGAATCTGGTGATTAACGGTGTCAAAAACAGCAGAAAGGTCCAGTAAGATGAGTACCGAGGATTTTGAAGCTGCTCTTGCTAGTTGCAGGGCTTCAGTAACCGAGAGCAGAGCAGTCTCAGTTGAGTGGCCACTTTTGAAGCCAGATTGGTTGCTGTCCAGGAGGTTGTTCTGTACAAGGAACATAGAAAACTGGTTGAACACAGCTCATTCAAGGGTCTCTGCAATGAATGGAAGAAGGGATACCGGTCTGTAGTTTTCAAGAAGTGCTGGATTTAGAGATGGTTTTTTGAGCAGTGGGCTTACCCGAGCCTGCTTGAATGCTGAGGGAAATGTTCCAGAGTGAAGAGAGGAGTTGATAACGTGAGTAAGCGAAGGTATGATTGAAGAAGAGATCGCTTGAAGGAGGTGAGTGGGGATCGGATCAAGTGGACAAGTAGTAGGATGATTGGACAGGAGAAGTTTGGAGACGTCCATCTCTGAGAGTGGGGAGAAGGAGGAGAAAGAGTGTGCGTTGGTCATTGTGAAGTTGTCCTCAGTCTGCGGTGTGGAGAATTGGTCACTGATGGATCTTGTCTTATTTGTGAAGAAAACTGCAACGTCGTCCGCTGTAAGAGTCGATGGAGGAGGTGGTGGCGGCGGATTAAGAAGAGAAGAGAAAGTCTTGAAGAGTGTCCGAGCGTCACAACAGCTGTTAATTTTGTTGTGGTAGTAGGATGTTTTAGCCGTGAAGACATTTGCAGAGAAGGAAGAGAAGAGAGACTGATACACACTGAGGTCGGTAGAGTTTCTTGATTTCTGCCATTTCCTCTCTGCAGCCCTGAGTTTGGAGCGGTGTTCACAGAGAACCTCGGACAGCCAGGGGGCAGATGGGTGCGTGCTGGTCTAGACAACAGTGGGCAAAAGTTGTTCAAGCAAGATGTTAAAGTGGAGCAAAGAGTGTCCGTAGCGCTGTTCTTGTCCAGAGCAGAGAACTGGGAGAGTATAAAGGAAGCGAGGATGAAACCACAGAAGATAGGCGAGATAGAGAGAGGGAGCGTAGGTTCCGTCAAAAGGTGTCCTGCGTTGGAGAGTGAGGCACTTCAGGAGTAAGTGCTAGGTTAGCAGTAATGAGGAAGTGGTCTGAGGTGTGCAGTGGAGCAACTGAAGAGTTGTCCACAGAGCAACAGCACGTGTAGATGAGGTCCAGTCGGTTGCCTGATTTGTGAGTGTGAGGGGTTTATCTAGGTGGATGTTGAAGTCACCAAGCAGTACCAGAGGAGTACCATCTTCAGGAAAGTTTGATAGCAGCACATCCAACTCCTCCAAGAAGTTTCCCAATTGACCTGGGGGACGATAAATGACCACAAAGTGGATTTTAACAAGGTGGGTTACAGTAATGGCATGTGATTCAAATGAACCAGTACCTGTAGGTGATGGCTGAAGATCAAATTTCCATTCTTTTCATATAAGGAGACCCGTACCTCCACCCCTCCCAGTGGTACGAGGAGTGTGGGAACAAGTGAAATTAGTGGAGAGGGCTGCAGGGGTGGCAGTATCTTCAGGTTTGATCAAAGTCTCTGTCAGTGCCATGAGGTTGAGACTGGAATGAGTAGCAATAGAAGAAATTAAGTTTGCTTTGTTAACTGCAGACTGGCAGTTCCAGAGACCAACTGGAATAGAGAGCGTAGTAGTCGAGGTCAGAGGGACAGGCCGTAGGTTTGTCAGACAGGCCTTCCTGCGACGTACATAGCGTGCTCTCCGAGTGTTAGTAGTGATAGTAGAGATCTGAAAGCACATAGTGAATACAAGTGTAAGAGTTATTTGAGAACAAGGTATACAAAAAGTAAAGAAAGAGGAAAAAAGCAATACTCAAGTGCCCTGTCGGTGTCCTTGCTCGGTGGAGTCGCGCAGGTAGAGTTGATTGTCTTTACACTCGTCCGTCTTCACACGAGGGCTGCCGCGGTGAAACTTAGCGCTTTTGTATTAGCCTGATTACCTGTGATTGAAGTCAGCTAGCCATCCCTCACTATTTAGCAGATCGAAACCAGGCAGTCCCGCGCAAACGCAAAACCAAGCGCCACTTTCAGCACGTATTAACCAGGGTAAGACATACACAATTTAAACCAAAAACTTTCCTAGCAATGACGATCACACACTAGTCTGATGAGAAAACAAGACAAAACACTCACAAGCTGCTGTCCTTCTCTGTAGCTCTACTGTTTCTACTCTTCGTTACTATACATCTCTGGGTTTAACAAAGATAGAACATTCTTCCTGTAACATTTTGAGGATGTTGTTGAGGTAACCGATTATAAAATGTTTTCAGAAACACATTGGCACAATGTTTCAAGATAACAAATGAAGAAGATTCTTAGCTACATTACTAGAACGTTATAAGAACATCATTCATGCTTAAGGTGATCAAATGTTTTGTTTAAACGTTCTTCTAATGTGACGGTTTAACAAAGCTAGAACATTTTACCTGCAACATTTTGAGGATGTTTTGAGGATGTGGTTGAGGTAACCTATTATAAAATGTTTTCAGAAACACATTGGCACAATGTTTCAAGATAACAAATGAAGAACATTCTCAGCTACATTACTAGAACGTTATAAGAACATCATTCATGCTTAAGGTGATCAAATTTTTGTTTAAAACATTCTTCTAATGTGACAGTCTAACCAAGATAGAACATTTTATCCGCAACATTTTGAGGATGTTGTTGAGGTAACAGATTAAATAATGTTCTCAAAAACACATTTTAACAATGTTTCAAGGTAACAAATGAAGAAAATTCTCTCAGCCACATTAGTAGAACGTTATAAGAACATCATTGAGACTTGAGGTGATCAAATGTTTTGTTTAAAAAGTTTTTCTAATGTGATGGTCTAACAAAGATAGAACATTTTATCTGCAACATTTTGAGGATGTTTTGTGGATGTTGTTGAGGTAACAGATTATGTAACGTTCTCAATAAAATATTATTACAATGTTTCAAGATAACAAAGTAAGAACATTCTCTCAGCCACATTAGGAGAACGTTATAGAAACATCACTGAGACTTGAGATTGTTTAATGTTTTTATAAAACGTTCTTTTAATGTGACGTACAAACCTGATTCCAAAAAAATTGGGACACTATACAAATTGTGAATAAAAATAGAATGCAATGATGTGGAAGTTTCAAATTTCTTTTATTCAGAATACAACATAGATGACATATCAAATGTTTAAACTAAGATAATTTATCATTTTAAGGGAAAAACAAGTTGATTTTAAATTTCATGGCATCAACACATCTCAAAAAAGTTGGGACAAGGCCATGTTTACCACTGTGTGGCATCCCCTCTTCTTTTTATAACAGTCTGCAAACGTCTGGGGACTGAGGAGACAAGTTGCTCAAGTTTAGGAATAGGATTGTTGTCCCATTCTTGTCTAAAACAGGCTTCTAGTTGCTCAACTGTCTAAGGTCTTCTTTGTTGCATCTTCCTCTTTATGATGCGCCAAATGTTTTCTATGGGTGAAAGATCTGGACTGCAGGCTGGCCATTTCAGTACCCAGATCTTTCTTCTACGCAGCCATGATGTTGTAATTGATGCAGTATGTGGTCTGGCATTGTCATGATGGAAAATGCAAGGTCTTTCCTGAAAGAGACGATGTCTGATGGGAGCATATGTTGTTCTAGAACTTGGATATACCTTTCAGCATTGATGGTGCCTTCTTCAGATGTGTAAGCTGCCAATGCCACACGCACTCATGCAACCCCATACCATCAGAGATGCAGGCTTCTGAACTGAGCTCTGATCACCATTTGGGTTGTCCTTGTCCTCTTTAGTCTGGATGACATGGCATCCCAGTTTTCCACAAAGAACTTCAAATTTCTATTTGTCTGACCGCAGAACAGTTTTCCACTTTGCCACAGTCCATTTTAAATGAGCCTTGGCCCAGAGAAAACACCTGTGCTTCTGGATCATGTTTAGATATGGCGTCTTTTTGACCTATAGATTTTTAGCCAGCAACGGTGAATGGCACAGTGGATTGTGTTCACTGACAATGTTTTCTGGAAGTATTCCTGAGCCCAGGGGCGGACTGGCCATCTGGAGCACCGGGACTTTTCCCGGTGGGCCGGTGGGCCGCTGGCCAGTGTGGGCCGGCCCATCCAGTATGTGACGTTTCACAAACGAATTTCGGGAGAAGCATGGACGGATAATTAACACGGCCAGTTCATCATCATCAGCATTTACACTGTTTACCAATCAGCTCGAGAAAACGCCTATAAATAATCAAGTACACCCTACCTTCGTTATCTCTCGACTTTCAGAATTCGGTTTGCGCAGTTTGCCATCTTATCACAGACCCAATTTTCCATCCAACGAAGAGATCTAACGTTAGACCGAGGATTTTTTCAGATCTGCTGTAATTCGCCGGCCCCATGACCACTCCTATCCCGCCTAACACAAGCCGCCAAGCACCAAGCGTTATCGCGACACCTGCTCTTCTCGAACAGCCACACGCTGCGGTCAATAGACCGTGCAAAGCCCCGAGCTTGCCTCGCTCGACACCACCAGAGAAGTAATGGGGCCGTGCCCCAGATCTCACCGAAGCAAAGCCTCACTCACTTCCTGCCGTGGCTCAGCCCTTCACCGCGGCTTTTCCGGCCGCAACGCAGTTCGAAGCTGCCTCCACTAGCGGCGCAGACCGTGTGTTGCAAATTAATTTTTCAGGTGAAAATGCTAAAATGCAGGTTTCGCTGCTAAAGTCTGTTAAACCATGTTATGATGTAATTCTGTCCGATGTCGATGCCATTTTTAACCATGAAGCCAACAAGGCATTTTTTCAGAGCTGTCATCCACACTGAAATGTCTGAACCTATTAACGTTACACCTGCCTTGCTGTGCATGTCCAAACCTCACACAGATAATACAGACATAAGTTTCATTAAATTTTCCGGCAGGATCAATTTATTTATGGAAATTTCATCATTTACTTGCACGATCACTCAGAATTGATCTAAAACGCAACTGCCCTCGTGTTTTCCACAGGACAGCAATTGTGAGTAAAATTTCTGTTGTCTTTTAGGACTGTAATATGAAAAGCATGCAAAATAAATTTTTAGAAACCATGTGAAAGTGAATAGCACATAACTGCAAGTGAACGTTACTGCTATAAACATGTCTATTGGTAGAATGTGTTACAAGACTAAACATGCTTCGTTTTCAAAAGCCTCTGTTTCTACAGTCCATACTACAACGTGAAAACAGCATCTTCAAATTTATCCACTCTGGAGAGCGTTTAAAATGGCTGGAAGGCCAAAACGAAAGGAAAATATGTTTTTTCAACAGGAACATATTAATGTGGACAAGGCTCGAGGAATTGTCTAATGTTACTAACCCCTCTACTTTCCCGCAGCCAACATCTACAGCAGCTGAAGCAAGCATAAGCTGCTTTTACTTGCAACACTGGCCTACACATCCCAGTATTTCCATCCTGTTACTTCTAACCCCCCTTTTTTCTTTTTAGTGTCCTCCAGTTCAAGTAGCAGACATTAGCATAAGGCTGCCTCTGCTAGCAGTGCAGGCTACACAGGTTCTCCAAGACATCACACACTCCAACCCCTTCGCATGGCCTACAGCTACAGCAGCTGAAGCAAACGTGAGGCTGCCTCCATTTGTAAACATGCCCACAACTCTTCCGCTCCCTCATGCTATTAATAACCATTTTTCTGTTCAGCGGCCTCCAGCTCCCGTAGTAAACACTAGCGTAAGGCTGCCTCCGGTAGTAGTGCAGGTTGCACACAGGGTCTTCAGGATTCCCTTCCTGTGACCAACAATACGTGAAGCAAGTGCGAAGCTGCTTCCACTTGCAACCCAGACCCTTACTTTCTTCCTGCTACTTCTTACCTCCTTTTTCCTTTTCAGTGGCCTCCAGCTCCCGTAGTAGACGCTAACGTGAGCATGCCTCCGATAGCGGTGCAGACCCATCCACAACCCCTTTTCCGACAACCCTCTCCCCTACTCATGGCCTGCAGCCCCACAGTCTAACCCGTGTGACATTGCCTCTCCTATTGGCGCAGGCCCCTATAACCGCCATTCACCCTTTCTTTCCCCCTCTTTGCATCCTCTTCCTAAGCCGTCCGAAGCGTGAGCTCATCTCCGCAGGCGGCTCCAGCAGCTATCTTTCCTCCTCCTCTCTTTCTCCCCCTTCCTTCTCTATGTTCCACCCTACCCATCCCTCCGAACACCCTTGGCTCAGGCCCCGTTGTCCGCCATTCCCCTCCTTTCCCCTCTCTCTTCCACTCCCAGAGCTGTCCCAAGTGTGAGTATTCCTCTGCTAATGGTGCAGGCCCCAATGCCCGCCATTTACCCTCTCTTTTTTTTCCACTACCAGAACCGTCCCAAGCGTAAGAACATCTCCGCAGGTCATCAGAAGTTTTTAAGAGCTACATCCGATCAGACCGCTTAAATCTCAAGAAAGCCCACCAAACCCTCATCAGTCACCCCTTTTTTCCCTAGCCATCTCCATTTCTCATTCCAACGGCACCCCGCTCCCGCTGGAGCCTTTCCGCATTCCCTCACTACCACAGCAATGTATGCTCTTGCAGGAGCCTTTCCGTATTTCCCTCACTGCCGCAGTAATGGCAGCTCCCGCAAGAGCTTTTCCAGATTTTCTCACTGCCGCAGCAGTGTCAGATGCCACAATAGCTTTTCTGTGTTTCCTCACTGCTACAG